>NC_138352.1:11941244-12168647 GCF_046562875.1 Panthera onca | reverse complement strand
TGGGGAGGGAAGGGAAGAGGAGGGGAGGCAAGGGAAGAATGGGGAAGGGAAGGGGAAGGGAAGGAGGGGAAGGGAGGGGAAGGGAAGGGAAGGGAAAGGAAGGAAGGGAAGGAAGGGAAGGGGAGGGGGAGGGGAGGAGAGAAGAGGAAGGGGAGGGGAGGGAGGGGAGGGAAGGGAAGGGGAGGGAAGGGAAGATGAGGAAAGGGAAGGGAGGGAAGGGAATGGAAGGGAGGGGAAGGGAGGGGAGGGGAGGGAAGGGAAGGGGAGGGGAGGGGAGAAGATGGAGGGGGAGGGGAAGGGGAGGGAAGGGAAGAGGAGGGGAGGCAAGGGAAGATGAGGAAGGGAAGGGGAGGGAAGGGAAGGGAAGGGAAGGGAAGGGAAGGGAAGGGAAAGGAAGGAAGGGAAAGGAAGGGAAGGGGAGGGGAGGGGAGGAGAGAAGAGGGAAGGGGAGGGGAGGGAGGGAGGGAAGGGAAGGGGAGGGAAGGGAAGATGAGGAAAGGGAAGGGGAGGGAAGGGAATGGAAGGGAGGGGAAGGGAGGGGAGGGGAGGGAAGGAAGGGAGGGGAGAGAAAGGAAGGGGAGGGAAGGGAGGGAGAGGAAAGGGGAGGGAAGGGAAGGGGAGGGGGAGAGAAAGGAAGGGAAGGAAGGGAGGGAGAGGGAAGGGAAGGGAAGGGAAGATAAGGGAGGAAGGAGGGAGGGAGGGAGAGGAGGGGGGGAGGAGAGAGGGGAGGGGAAGAGGGGAGGGGGGGAAGCAGGCTCCCCCCCCCCCCCCCAGTGCTCAGTCAACCCTGGCGGCTCCCCTCCCACCTTGGCACCTGGTCCTTTGTTCTCTGTTGCCTGCTGGTCCTTATCACCTTCCTGGAGAGTGCTTGTCTCTGCTCCTGAGTCACTGATTCCTAATAACTCGATTAAGTCAAAAGGCGTCGTCCTGGTCCCCCGCAAACAGAGGCGAGAGGGCACAGGGGATGGTGGAAGGCTCCAGAAGGTGAGCCCGAGCAGGGAGGTGGGTGGGGGGCTCTCCACTCCTCTGCCCCCTGGACCCTGCCACCCCCTGCTGGGCCCATTCCTGCTCGGGACACTCTCGGTGCCCCCATCCACCCTCGGGGACTGTTGTATTCCCCTCTGCTGCTGCAGTGGGTTGGGTAGCATCCCCCCGACCTTCACGTCCCCCCAGACCCGGAGGCTGTGACCTCACGTAAGATAAGGGTCTTTGCCGATGGAATTACAGTAAGGCGGGCCCCGAATCCAGTGAGGGTGCCTTGTAAGAGACAGACAGACGACACAGATGCAGAAGGCCACGTGAGGTGGAGGCAGACACCAGGTGGGGGGGCCACAAGCCAAGGAGCCCCAGGGACTTCGGGAGACCCTCAGGAGCCAGGAGACATGGAACATTCTCCCTCAGGGCCTCCAGAAGGAACCAACCCAGTTTCCGCCCTCCAAAGCTCCGAGAGAATACATGTATGCTGTTTCCAGGCTTCTATTGGTGGTACTTGGTTTTGGTGGCCCCAGGACACTAACTTAGCCTCCTTCGGGGCGGAGACCCTTCTGCAGACGAGACCGGGAGGGGCACCAACCACCCAGGTGTGAATGCTGAGGCCTCGGGTGTGAAAGGACTCAGGCCCAGGAACTGAGGGCCTCCGCCACCCCAGATTCCCAGGCAGAGACAGGACAGAAGCTTCCAGAACGCTTTGGCCTCCTCTGTCTTCCTCCTTCATGGGAGTGTGGCCAGGCAGCGGGCTCTCTGCCCCTCCCCGCCTCTGCACTTAGGACCCGGGACATACCCTGCGGTGGCAGAAAAGGATCTTTTCCTCCCCATAGATGGATCTTTGACCCCATGGAGCCAGAGTAGGACTCGCTGGCCCCTTGTGTCACAGCCTGAAATGTGCAAAAGTCCAGCAAATGACTCCGCCGGGAACGGGGCGCCTTGAGTTGTTGCTTTTTCCCCTGAGAGGCGGCACAAGTGGGGATGTTTTCTCCCTGCTGGATGCCCTTCCGACGACAGCTCGGGAGGCCAGTGGCGCCCCGCAGGTGTGCCTGGGGCTGAGCTCCCCGAGTCCCCTTCCCTTCCTGTGCCTTCAAGGTCTCCCCGTGTCTGCTTCCCAGACCCCCCCTCCTGCCCCTTGTGCGCCCTGCTCCCAGTCTTTCCCAGGGAGCTGTGTGCCCGGGGTTTCCGCCCAGTCTCTGGTCCTAGTCCCGGCCCTTCTGCTTCCGCACCTGCCCACCCCGAATGCACGCAACGCTCGGTGCACGCACGGCTCTCCACACCCCAAACCCAGGGTCCTGGCCTTGCCCTGCTGCCTCCTTGACCTCCCTCACTTGGCCCTCGCTGGCCAGCCTCTCCTCCACCCTGATTTTCCGGCCACCTTGCCTTGCAGCACTGAGCCCCGTCCCAGCGCGCTCCGTGAGGACCAGGCCGAGGGGAGGCGGTTCGGGAGGGGGGCTCACAGTTCTAGAATGATCCATGCACACCATCGGATCCCCTGCAGCCCCAGTCCCCCTCTCTGGGCTCCTGCCGGGCACGTCCACCTGGGTTATTCAACCCATACCTGCTAAGCGTTGGGCCCGCGCTGGCTGCTGGGACAGGTGCTAGGGACGTCCGGCTGGAAATGGGCTGCAGGGCTCGCGCCTTTCAGGCACCCAGAAGCCCGGCAGCCAGGCCTACCCTTGGCCTTCGCCTGCACCCCAACAGAGCCAAAGTCAGCCTCGCCTTCCCCGGCAAACCAGCGCCCCCTCCGTTAGCTCCCCGGCAGCCACGCGGACCCCTGGACCCAAACCCCAAAGGCACCATCGACTCCTGCCTCGCCCTCCCCATGGCCGGGCACAGCCACCTCTAGGCCCCATGTGCTGATTCTGTGTCAGCCATCTGACCGGCGCAGGCCTTTCCCATGGCTTCTGCTGTCACTCTGGTCCGCGCCTGCCTCCCTCAGACTGAGACCTCCACCTGTCCCAGCCCCCTCTCTGTGCCCTCCAGCCCACGCTCCACACCAGGGCAGGCCCGATGGGGGACAAAAGGCCTAAATACAGGTACAGAGGTGCATGTATAATACATATAATCAGTAATAAGTACGAGCGATGGGAACGTGCACCTGTGCCTGCCGGAATGAGTTACCGTCACCCTGAGGGAAGACACTCAGCCCCGAGCCTCGCAGCCGGGTTCCCTTGGACGGGTGGTACCCCCCTGGGTCTCAGTTTCCTCGGGGACAATAAAGTGGGGAGACAGGGAGGGGGCTTTGGTGGCCGCTCCCAGTCTGAATTCTTTGCTTCTACGCCTGCCTTATCCGTGTGTTCCTGGTTTCACACAGGGGGGTCCCCTGCCTGCTCCGTCTGGGAACAGAAAGACAGAGGGAAGGTGTCCAGAGGCCGCCCGCCCCCCTCCTCACCCCCGCCCAGCTGCAGTCAGACCCCGGGAAGGCCGCGCAAAGCATGCACTCTTGGGGTCTCTGACTCCCTGCCGGAGAGGACAAGCCCCTCGCCCACGCCCGTCCCTCCCACGGCTGCCCTTCGGTCCTTGGCCAGGGAGCCTTGGGGTGTCCTCCTCTTTCTCACACCTGCTGCCCCTTGATGACTTCTGTCCCCGCCTCGAAGCACTCAGACAAGACTTCACCACAGTCCCGGCGGGGGGGGGCCGCGGCCGCAGCGAGGAGATTCGTCCGCAGCCACCAGGGCACCCTCGTCGGGACGTGGCATCGAGTGGAGGAGGGGCTGCAGATTCGCGCCTGCCTGGCACGCACCTGGCTGTGACTTGGGCCGAGAGAGGCAGAAAAGCGCTGAACCCACGAACTCTATTTTTCCCCCTTGGCGGGAGGGAGCCTGGGTTTCTTAGAGATGTAAAATTAAGCGTTAAAAGTGACTGCGCAAGGTTTAACCCTGGCGATTAGGCTGGACAAACGGTCCGTCGTTGGGCCGGTGGGTAATTTATACGAGGTCCGTGAGGCGGGGAGGCGGGCAGGTGGGCGGTCTGTCGTGTTGCACGTACGTGGAATGGATGAGGCCGGGAGGGGGACGCCCTAGGTTCCCAGTCCCAGGGCCCTGACGTGGCAGGAGCAGGGATGGGACTGAGAGCCACAGGATCTTCCTGGCCGTCGTCCACCCGGCCCTGGGCCGCGGCTGGAAGGAGCTGGGGTGACAGAGGCAGGTGTATACGTGCTGAATACGGCCCAGCACGTCTGCAGGGTTTAAAGGCTGTTCTGCCCCCCGGGAGCCGGGTGGGCTTGGGTGCTGCTCAGCCGTTCTGCACCCCTGTTTCCTTGCGTGAGAAGTGGGGAGGCACTGGCCCAGCGGCGTCCTCGGGGGAACGTGTCTATCTTGGTTCCCGGCCCAGGTAAGATCCCAGGGTGGGCTCACCCCTCGCCGCCCTGTCCCCGCTCCATCGGGAGCACGCCCATGAGCCTGGCACGCCCACGGCGCCCACAGAAGGGCAGGTAGAGCCTCCCCCATTCCTCCCGCAATAGACACGCTCACCTTTAGCGGGGCACTGACTTTTGAAAATACCACGTCAGCAAGGTTTTTCCAGAAAAGCTCTCTGGCTTCCTCGCACGGGCGGGAGTCCGAGCCTCATCCCCTTTTTTTTGCCTCCTGCCTCTCCAGACTGCAAACCACAGTGACCACGACGACTCCTGTCTCCCTCCTGAGAACTCCGGGTGCATTTCTGTCGCTTTCACGCTGTTTTGGGAAACTGCCCTCTGCAAGCGCCCGTGGCCACTTTCCTCGGGAGTCGAGCACCACGGTTTCTGGGTGGGTGGAGTGGATCTACGTCCTTCAGGGCTGAGGAGGGCGAGCAGGGGGACAGCTGCCTGTTCCTGTCTCCCTGTGTTGGGTGTCCGTGCCCAGGTAGGGCGCAGAGGGAAGGCGGGGGAGCCCGGGGCTGCCTGAGGTTGGGTGAACTGACCAGCAGCGGGGAGGCAGGGAGGGCCGAATCACCTCTGCGCTGAGGTGGGGGCCCCTCCCTTTCCCCTCTGCCCGCGCTCACCGCGCTCTGGCACAACCTGTGGACGACAGGATGCCGCAGGAGTCCCGCCAAATCCTCGCCTGCTCTCGAGAAGCCTCCAGTCCAGCAGAGGAATCGGACAGGGAAACGATCAGTCCCGGGCCGCCTGGGGGGCTCCATCGGTTAAGTGTCCAGCTCTTGATTTCGGCTCAGGTCATGATCTCTCGGTTCGTAGGTTCGAGCCCATCGGGCTCTGCCGATGACAACGTGGAGCCTGCTTGGGATTCTCTCTCCCTCTCTCTCTACCCCTCCCCTGCTTACTCTCTGTCTCTCAAAATAAATGCAAATAAACTTTAAAACAAACACTGCTTTCCGTTAGCTGCTCCCCCTTGAAACCTCTTTCCTACCTTCCTCATGTTCCTCGTGTTTTCTTTCTTCTTCTTCTTCTTCTTTTTGTTTTTTTAAAGTCACAAAGATCTGGGACAGCAGAGCAGGTTGGAGGTCGTTCGGGTGATGCTAGTCTCCTCCTGTCCTGTGATACACTGAAGGGTCCTCAGACTTGGTCGTGGGGCCAAGAGGAGAACCCCGGGATGAGGTCAGGCCGGGACGGGCTCCACGGATCGCTGGGCAGCTCTGTGCCACACGGACAGAGTCACAAGTTTCGGTCCAGGAAGCCTCCCGGGTTACCCCGCAGGAGGCGCCCCGGCATGCCGCACACCCCTGGGATGTCACGGTCACCAGGGGCACCTCTCCCACTGCGGAAGGGGGCTGGTCGTGCCCAGGAGTCATCCCCGCCACTAACTGTGTCCTCCACACGCAGGTGATCAGTACGTCTCCCCAGATGGTTTGCAAAGTGCAGACGGTAGAGCCCTATGGGTCCCCAGACCGAGGCGAGCTGAGACAGGAGTGCAGAGGGGCCGTTGCAGGGCCATAGTCATGTGACAGTCCTGATGGGGGATGAGCCCTAGCTGTTTCCCACCTTCAACTCCAGGAAAGAGCCATGTTCGCCAAGGGAGGGATGGCTGTGGGGTAGAACAGAGGGGCAGGGGAGGGAGAGTTCCGGTGGAAAGTCTTGGCGGGCTCTTTGTAGATGATGTACAGAGAGAGGCCCAGACCTGCCAGCAGGGATGGACTAGGCCCCCGGGCCTACGGAGTCCCTCCCTGGTTCCCGACACACACACACACACACACACACACACGCACACGCACAGTCAGCTCTTCCCACCTGGGCCCTTGATGGCTTCGTTGTTAAGTGGACCGATGTTATAATGGCAAATTTACTGACGGTGCGCACTCCGTCCGCCACTGGGCTAAGCACTTCGCGTGCATTGTCCTGCTCGGCCCTCCCAACAGCCACGGTCGTTTCCTCCATGAGGAGAACGAAGCGGAGAAAGGCCAGGACACCTGCCCGGGGCCATCTGAGGCGCACATGGGCAGAGCGAGGCTCTGTCTCAGTCACTCCAGCCCCAGAGCCCACCGTCTTGTCGGTGACACGGCCCTGGCACCCGGACCCAGAAGGACAGAGGCGCGAGCGCGTGCGCGAAGCGCAAGGGCGAGGCTTCATCCGCTTCCGCGCCCTGCTCACGGTCACCTGGGCTCACCCGATGCCACACCCCACGAACCTGTGCCAACAAACAGACTGTGGCTTCCAGCAGAGACAAAATTCCACGAAAGGCAGCTTTGTCGGTCCCAAGTAATTGCCTCCTATCACGATGCTTTAAAACTGAGGAGTCGCCAGGGCTCCGGTTACCTGAAGATTTACGGTACTCGACAGGCTAGTCTTTCCACCACAACACATTTGCATAAGATGCTTATATTCCCGCAGCGTCATCGGACCTGAAAATGCGGCATGGTGCCAATAACATTTCTCCGGAGGTAGACAATGGGCTGAAACAAAAACACACCATGTGCCGCGGCGGCTCTGCGTCTTTATGAACAAACACGCCAGGATGCACCGCTCAGATCGCATAACTGAACTGGCCCGGAAAGCCCCACCTTAAAGCCCCCGTCCCGCGGCTGGCGTTGCCACAACGCCTCTAGCCTTCCCGGCCACCACTTTGCATTTTCAGTAAAGATGCTGTGGGTGGAGACGTTAGGCTTTTCCTGGCTCAAAATCCTTGCTCTCTGCGCCGAAAAGAGGGCTCAGGGTTGGACGATGTTCCCTCGAGGGCTGTGGATCCTGGCTCCCCCGGCTCCGGGCTGGAGGCAGGGGACTGGCCTTAGGGGGTCTTCTGTGTCCCGTGTCACCACAGAGGGGAGGGCAGAGCCGGAGGCGCGGACAGGACTCGAGGCGAGATGATGTCACGGCCTTCTGGTGATGCGAATGCTTACATCACCCTGCCGACGTCCCTTTAACGTCTGGCGGCGCGAAAATCAAGGCCAAGGCCAAACGCGCGAGAAGGAAGATGTTCGGTCTCGTTCGTAATTAAACACACAGTGAAACAATCAAATAAGCTTTTCCATCCGTCCTACTGGCAAAACAGCAGAGGCTTCCCTAAGAGCCTTCGTACAGAAGTGGGGAGCTGGGCTCATCTCCTCAACACTACTGGGGGGGGCCGTGGGAGTGGGAACAAAGGCTTTACATCCTGTGACTCAGTGCGGGGTCCACAGGCAGGGGCGTGGCAGCAGCACCTGGGGCTTGTCAAAATGCAGATTCCCGGGCGCCGCCCTGGACCTGCCAGTGGGAAATGGGGGCGGGGCCCAGAGGCCTGTGTTTTCGGGGGGCCCCCAGGTGATGCCGGAGCAGCCCCCGGCCTCAGAAGCGCTGCTCTGGAGGACGCCCAGGAATTCTCCTTTTTTTTTTTTTTTACCCGTTACATTTTTTTCGTCCGTTACCGAATGGGATCCGGGAAGACAACGGGATCGTTTATGCCGCGCGTCTGTCTGGTCACGTTGCTGACCTGCCCGTTGGTCCTAATAATTTGTCGGCTCGTTCTGCTGGATATTCTGGGCGTGAGAGTCTATTGTCTTCGAATAATGGCAGATCTGTCTTGTCCTTTCTGAGGTGTGTACCTTCTATTTCTGTTTTTTATCTTCTGTTCCGTTTGCCAAGACCTTCAGAGCAAGAATGAACTCTGCTTTGGGGAATCGCTCCACAGGCAGGCATCGTGGGGCACGTAGGTGAAGATACCTGCGCGGGACCGTTCACGACAGCAGCCTCTGCAAGAGCAAAATGCTGGACAGGCCAAAACGCCCGTCACGGTGGGGCCGGTTAATAACCCAGGGCCCATCCAAGCACTAGAACATTGTGCAGCCATGAAAAGGTTGGGGTCGATCCACATGAACAGATTAAAAGAATTTTTTTATGCTTATTTATTTTTGAGACAGAGAGAGAGAATATGTGAGCACGGGAGGGGGCAGAGAGAGAGAGAGACAGAATCCGAAGCAGGTTCCCGGCTCCGAGCTGTCAGCCCAGAGCCCGACGCGGGGCTCGAACCCACGGACCGTGAGATCGTGACCTGAGCCAAAGTTGGGCGCTTAGCTAACTGAGCCACCCAGATGCCCCCAAGATTTTATTATTTTTAAGCAATCTCTACATCCAATGTGAGGCTCGAAGTCACAACCCCAAGACCGAGAGTCACACGTTCCACCAACCAAGCCAGCCAGACGCCCCACCCCCAATCGCTATTTTAATTTTTATATTCTGAAAGTTGGGATTTTTTCAGTAAAAAAGTTAGTAGTCATTTCTAAGGGAATTACTTTTTTTTTTTTTTAACGTTTATTTATTTTTGAGACAGAGAGAGACACAGCATGAACAGGGGAGGGGCAGAGAGAGAGGGAGACAGAATCCGAAGCAGGCTCCAGGCTCCGAGCTGTCAGCCCAGAGCCCGACACGGGGCTCGAACTCACGGACCGTGAGATCATGACCTGAGCCGAAGTCGGATGCTCAACCGACCGAGCCACCCAGGCGCCCCATCTAAGGGAATTACTTTTAAAAAATAGACGTGTGCAGGCCGGTCAGAGACGCGTGCCTCCCAATCTGCGTCGGGCCTCCTGAGCTGGGCTGCGAGCTAGAATCCCGTGCACCTGCTGTGCCCTTCAAGGGCGGAGGCCAGAGCCGAGCCCGGTGCATCACTCTGGCTGACCTCTTGTTGGCACTGAATTCTGTTTCCAGGGGACGATGTCAGCTCAGAGAGAAGTCAGTGCCGGGATTCATTTAGCAGACCCTTCACAATTAAACTTGAGCAGTTTCGCCGAAGACAGAATTTCTGTTCCCCGGGACCCCCTCCCTGCCCGGGCACCTTGCCCACCACACTTGGAGATGTCAGGGAGTGTGTCTTCTCCAACCAGCGGTCAAGGGCGTGGCCTTGGGCCAGGTGGATCCAGGTGCGAATCCCTCCACCACTCTAGACCTACTGCTCTGGGCAGAGCAGGGTTAACTCTGGGGGATGTTAAGAGGCTTGCCCAAGAAGACGTAGCGTGAAAAGTCAGTAGATGTTTATTCCAGGCTCAGCTTCCAGGAGGGGTGCTGGGCTTCCTCTTGTACTCGCGGTACCTGGAGTCAGAGGTTAAATGACTTGGCAAAGTCAGTCAATGGCAGAAAACGAAACACCACGGTCCGAATGCTGCATGCACCCTGGGCTTTGCACGACTGTAACTTCGGTCACTTGGACCCTCCCACCTGGCTCTCAGACATCGGCAGGAAATGTCCAGGTACCACCTGAACATATTCTGCGTATGTTCCGCTTCTATAAGGAAGGAAAAAATAGGCAGGATATGGCCCAATGTGTTCACTGGTAGGATTTTCCGTTCTTTTTATTTTCTTCCTTATCTTGATCGTCTAGAATCTGTACAATAATACGCTCTTCCTTTGAAAAGGTGGGAACGCTCACATATATTTATGGTACCAATTAAAAAAAAACCCCATGTATTACATATCGATACACAGGAAATGGAAAAACAAACACAGCTGCAAAATGACTAGTGTAATGTTAAATTTTAAAAGCACAATACAGATCTGTACGTTCAGACACGACGAAAGACGAGGTTCTGGGAGGGCGTGATTTCTGAGTGATGGTTATGGGACCACAGCATTATCTCTTTCTGTACTTTCTGGAATGCTAACAAAGATATATACTACCTTTAAAATGATCAAATGTCACCTTCTCCAAGGGGACTTTTCCAAATACTGTGTGGGCAACATTTCCCTGCTCTCGGGGAAGGAAATCACGTCTACTCCTTACTCGTCGCCGTTTTTATCCATTGCCTGTTTTCGCTAGCCAGGTTAGGCTTGCAGGCAGGTTTTTGTCTCTCTGGACCCTGGGTGTCAGGTCTTGAGGTCTGGGACCTTGGCCCGGAAGGGTGTCTGACACAGGATAGGTGTCACCCTGCTGGATGAGTGAACAGGTCGGTGGAAGATGGGTGACGGGGGGAGGGAGGGGCTCACGTTGCTGGAAACAGGTGGACAGAGCAGAAAGGTGAGTGTCATGGAAGCCGTGCTCACCATCCGTGAGGAACGTGAGCCCCCGTGGAATCTGGCAGGTGGGGGGGGCAAGCAGGGAAGGGAGGGAACTAACACGCGTCAAGTGTTGGGTCAAGCTTTACTACGTGCGTTATCTCATCTAATATCCTCGGCGACGCCACAAGATATAGAAGACCGTCTGTCCCCGCGACAGGTGGTTATTTACAAGATGGAGGGCTTCCTGTGCACTCCGAGCTTGGCAGATGTTACTTTAAATGGCCCACGCAACATGTGTGCAATGGACATGGCACCCCCGTGGAGCCAGAGAGTAGTCTGAGGCCTGGGGGGCGGGGCACGGGCTTGAGTAATTTGCCCGTGGCCTGTAACGCCACGCTGTCCCGCAGGATTGTGATGAGAAGCAGACAGGAAGAAGGGTTTGAGACGCAAGGCACGTGGTAAGTATTCAATAAAAATGGGCTGAGTGTCTGTGGTTCACAGACGAGGAAACGGAGGCTCGGAGCTGCTACGGGACTTAGCCGAGGTCCAGAAGCGTCAGCGGGGCAGCTAAGGATTCGAACCCGGGTCTCTCTGGCAGTGAGGCCCCCGTGTCGCCATATTTTCAGAGCCTATACATAGAGGATGAAAACCCAGCGGGTCAAGGATGAGAGATGGAGAGTCGGCCATGCCCACCTGAAGGGCCAGGAAGGACAGAGGACCCGTAGGGATCGATGAGGTCTCACGGAGGAGATGTAGGGAGGCTGCCGGGGGCTGGAGGAAATACCCAGAAGGTTGAAGAGGCTCTTTCCTGTGGGGCGATTATAACTGCAAACGCACGGAGGCGTAACATAGCTGTAGTTGGACATGATATAAACACAGGGCAGGAGGGGGGTGGTTCTGGGCAGAAAAACCCCAGGCCAGGTCAGGCGAGTACCCCATGACCTTGAACTTCTCCCGGGAGATCCTGGTTCTCAAGCCTGGCTGCACAGAGATCCAGCAGGGGAACTTAATCCCGTGGCAGAGTCCAGAACCACCCAGACCCGTGCAGAGCGGACGGCCAGTTGGCTGGTGCAGAGGGAGGGAGACCCGGAGCCAGAACGGGGGCCTGGTCGTTGAGGACCCTGGAGGGCCATCAGGAGGCTGGGGGGCTCAGTCGGTTCGTCTCACGGTCTCACTCAGTCTCACGGTCTCACTCAGTCTCATGGTCCGTGGGTTCGAGCCCCGCTTCGGGCTCTATGCTGACAGCTCAGAGCCTGGAGACTGCTTCAGATTCTGTGCCTCCCTCTCTCTGCCCCTCCCCTGCTCACGCCTCTGTCTCTCTCTATCAAAAAAATAACATATGAATACACGTTAAAAAAAAAAATTTAAAAAGAAGACCCCCTCAGGGGGAGTGGGGATCCACCATCCCCCTTAGAGACGGCTGCCCTGGCTGCAAACCAGGCCTCGGAGGAGGATGTGGGCAGGCCTCTGGAATCTTCCGGCTGTTGTGATAGTCGTCCCCATCGAGTGTGGGCTCCGGTCCTATTTTTCCAGAAAACAGGCCTTGATGATGACACGGGGCCCCCGCCCTGCTCTGTGTTGGGGCCACTGCCCCCTGGGGGGCGGGGCGGGGAGACCTAGCAAAGGGACGGGGCAGCTGGCGGGAGAGGAAGGCAGACCCAGGCCATCTGGGTCCTCTGGATCTAAGCTGCTGCTGGAATTTCCCACCTTCCGCATTGCCGTCACATATTCTAGTTAAAAAATAATGACAGAGGTGATAGAGCAGCTTCCCCCTCCCCAGTAATTACCAAATTAACACATTCTAGCAGACCAGCCCCCGGCAGCACGCTGTGATTAATGCCGGGGACAATTAGCTGCGGACCCTTTCCACCTGCCTTGACCTCCTTAAATAGCCTGATCCAGTGTGCGGGGTCTCTGGGGCCAGTCCCCGCCGCACACACTCCCTCCCCCTCAGTTTAATGGGATCTGGGGCCAGGCTTAATGTGCCAGGCCACCCCGCGGGGTCAGGGAGGCAGCTCCCCGCCCGAGCAGGAAGCCAGAAAATGAGCCCCAAATTAATTTAGTCGGCCAAGTCGCCAGGCAGGGGGGTAGTGAGCGTGGCCATCTCGCTGGGCCGTGGGCTGTGGGGAGCGAGCTAAAGGTAGGAGGCAGGTGCTGCCTTCCGGGAGCTTGACGTCCAGGGAGAGGCCAGGAAAACGATGCTGTGGCCAGCTCGGGACGGACCCCAAGTTCCGGGCGGACGCAGGGCAGAGGACAGGGCCGGTGCTGACGGCGGCCACGGGACTGTGGGGCATGGGACGTGTTCTTTGGATCCCGATCCGTGGATCCGTGGCGGGAATTGAGCGGAAAGCTGAAACGTGGCCCAGTCTGAAAAGCTGGGCGGCCTATGGGAACGAGGAAGCCACAGGAAGGAGTAAGAGCCTGGCCTGGACGTGGCACCGTCTGCACCAGTGTCACCTGGCTTCGGCCGAGTACACAGAGGTGACGGGGAGAAGGAGAAAGAGGCGTGGTGGGTGGGGGGCCAGCAACGTGAGGGCCGCACCTGGGCTGCTGATCCCGGGGCAGGTTGGAGACCAGGAAGGAAGTTGATGCTGAATCCAGGCCAAGGAGGATGGAAGGAGGAAGTCAGAGAGAATCCCAGGGAGGCATCTGCAAGGCTCACATCGGGTTGGACCCGAGACCCAGGGGCAAGGCAGGTGATGGCTTTTGAGGCCACCCCCCAGGAGCAGAGAAAGCTCCGGATGTGAGCCTACTGGGGGTGGGAGGTGGTGCTGGGGTGGGGAGAGGAGGGTATGGGCTCTGGGCTCTGCAGGGAGGATGGGGAGGGCAGCCCATGGTGGACACTGAGGGTGAGGAGGGGACGGGTGTGGGCCCCCGGGAAGGGCTGCAGCATCAGGACTCTCCCAACTCAGGCCTCGACATCTGAGGAGGAACCTCCACTCTCTGGCCCTCCTCAAAGTCCCGCCTGGCGGAGGAGGAGGAGTCCAGATTCCAGAACGTTCATTTTCCTAATCACCTGAGCTCTAACCGCAGACCCGCAGTAACGTCCTTGGCTCTAACACAGCCCATATTCAGAAATCACTCCCTAGCCTCCGACTGCCCTTGGCTGCAGGACCCGGAACCGGGACGGGAGGCCCCAGATCACCTGGTACCTTTAACGGTGGTGCTGGCCCACGTGGTCTTTTGCTGGCCCGGCGCCCTCCGCAGCGGCCTCGCCCTCTCACGTTCCCGCCAGCAGCGCGAGAGGCCTCTGGCTTCTCCACATCCTCGCCGACCCCTGCCATCCTCATGGGCGTGAATGGCATCCCACCGTGGCTTCAATTTATTTTTTTATTTATTTTTATTTTTATTTTAGAGAGGGAGGGAAAGAGCGTGAGTGGGAGGGAAGGGGAGAGAGAGAATCTTAAGCAGGCCCCACGCTCAGTGCAGAGCCCAATGGGGGGCTCGATCTCACGACCCTGGGATCACGACCTGAGCCAAAATCAAGAGTCAGACGCTCAACCGACCGAGCCAGCCACCTGGGCGCCCCATCGCCGTGGCTTTGATTGGCATTTCCCTGTGGATGAGTGATGGTGAGCTTGTGTCCCTGTGTCCGGTGGCCATTTGTGTGTTTTCAAATGTCTAGATGAACGCACAAAGGAAATGTGTCATGTGCCCACAGTGGAGTATTATTCAGCCTTAAGAAAGGAACGCAATCCTCCCAAACACGCCCAGGTGGAAGCATCTTGAGAATCTGAGGCTCCGTGAGGTAAGCCGGTCACAGGAGGACCAGTACTGCGGGGCTCCGGCCTTTCGAGACATCGCGAGTAGTCAGACTCGGAGAAACAGGGAGCAGGACGGTGGTCATTGGAGGCTGGGGCAGGCGAGAAGTTCAGTAAAAGTTCCTGCAAGATGAAAGTCCCACAGATCTGCTGTTCAGCATTGGGTCTGTTGCAACAATACCGTATGTGCTGTTAACTTAAACATTTGTTAAGAGGGTAGGGGTGCCCGGGGCGGGGGGGGGGGGGGGGGGGCTCAGTTGGTTAAGCAGCCGACTCTTGGCTCGGGGCATGATCTCACAGTTCATGGGTTCGAGCCTCTGCGCTCACAGCTCAGAGCCCGGAGCCTGCTTCGGATTCTGTGTCTCCCTCTCTCTCTCTCTGCCCCTCCCCCGATTGTGAGCACATGTCTTCTCTCTCTCTCTCTCTCAAAAAAATAAATAAATGTTAAAAAGAATAAAAATGTGTTAAGAGGGTAGATCTCATGCAAAACGTTCTCACCACGATAAGAAGATAAGTGAGATAAGAGTTGCCAAGCCAAAGACAGTTTATCTGATATTGTCAATACTTCCAATCTATTGATTGGAAGGGAGATTTGTAACTCCCACAAAAACTAGCCGTGTGTGTGTGTGTGTGTGTGTGTGTTTTAGCACATTCAGAGCACTGGCTTTGACAGCACTTACAGGGGGAAAACAAAAGATAGGAAAATGTCTCCCCATCATTGTGTCTTTGGGGGACACAAAGGAAAATGCACGCACTCTCTTAACTCCCTGGTTCGCTGGTGAAAGGTTGGTTAGGAGGATTTATCGAGATCCTTTGCGGCCCCTGCTGGGCCATCAGGAACTCTTAGTGCCGCCTTCGTCATCCCCCCAGCTCGGCCGCTGTCATCCAGGCCAGGAGAACGCAGCCAGCCACAGCCCCATACCCCGCATCCCCTCGTCCCAAAGTGTGAGCGTCATATCTTCTGCAATTGGTTGTTTCTTTTGAAGACATCTTAACCAAAGCCTCGTGCCTCCAGAGTCCCCACCACGACGGACGTCAATAACCATGGTGACTCCCTGAGGCTGAATTTTAAAAGAGCATTAAAGATTAAAGGACACACAGGTCAATTACTGGTACAAGCAAATGACTTTAGGAGTAATTACACATAATTTTGTCTTGTTTACTTGGCATTAGTTGTAACTGTCCATAATCCTGGGTCCCGGGGGCCCTTCACTTCGGGTTTGCGTTTGGCAGATGAAGGGACTCAGCTCCAGAGGCAGAGGCTGGGGTGGGGGTGGGGGGAGGGCCCTGGGGCACGGGGACTCTTGGCCTCTCCAGACTCAACCCGGTTGACCGGCTTCAGACCAGACCCACAGACAGACTCGTTCCTCACCCTCCCTCCCCAAACCATCCCCCATGGGTGCCCGTCCATCATGCACCGTGGGAGGCACCAGGCTCTCTAGAAGCTTCTCTTCCCTGGGGGCTGACGGTGGGGGCAGACGGTGGGTGGTGCCTGGGAAGACCCGGCAGACGTCCGCCGGGTCTTCTGCCCAGAGAGGAGGTCATGACACAGAATTTCCAAACACGCATGAAGGAGGAAGGGGGTGCGAAGGCTAAGACAGTTCCTGTGGTTCAAAGGGACAGACACCCACCCAAACCAGCTTAGTAAAATGGTCTATCATTGGAAGATCTGTTAGGCACAACCTGGGTGGCCTCAACGAACAGAAATGTAATCTCTCACGGTTCTAGAGGTCAGAAGCCTGAGATGGAGATGTGGGCAGTGTTGGCTCCTTCCAGAGGCTCCGAGGGAGACCCTGTTCCAGCCTTTCTTAGCTTCGGGGCTTCCGGCATCCTGGGCTTATAGCTGTGTCACTCCGCTCTCTGCCTGTCTCACACGGCCACCTTTCTGGGTCTCACCTCATCTTCTTTCTGTGCCTCCCTCCTCTTACAAGGACCGGTCACTGGGTTAGGGCCACCCTACTCCGATGCGACTCATCTTAACCTGACCACCGCTGCAAACACCCTTTCTCCAAATAAGATCGCATTCGTAGATTCCGGGAGGACGCGAATTTGGGGTGGGGAGGACACCAGTCCGCCCAGGACAGAAGGTTTGCAACAAAGATACAAACGTTTGGGGACCGACAGCCGAGCCAGAGCTGGGCTTCCCGGAGACCGGAGCTGGGGACAGGGAGCTGGGGGCCACAGGAGCAGCCCTGCTGGGGTAGCAGGACCTGGCGTTGTCCGGGTACGGGACATGTGTGTGCTTAGGGAAGGGGGACCGCCCCGGACCGAGAGGGTTACTCGTGGCGATTCCACTCACTTGTCAATGACCGCTTTAGTCATGTACATGTGATGCCACCTTGTCCAAGATGGAAAGATCCGCGTTGACAGTGCAGAGCCTTCTGGAGATTCTCTCTCTCTCTCTCTCTCTCTCCCTCTCTCTCTGGTCCTCCCTCGCTCAGGTGCACACACACTCTCTCTCTCAAAATAAATGAATAAACATTTAAAAAAGAGAGATGGGGCAGTCTTACCATGTCAGAATAATGGATATCAGACTTACCCTCCTGACTACAAAATTGGATAAAATAAACAGGGCTGCGGTGTTACTTCGGACAATAGGTTTTGGACGCTAGACAGTGCAGGCTAGGACCCGTGAGCAAATGGAAACGAGCAAGATGAGCCCCACCCTTGCCTCGCATTTCCCAACCGGGGTGTGGGGAGCCCCAAACAGAGAGCTGTGGTTTTATTGGGTGGGAAAAGCAGAGACTAGAGCCCAGTGTTGCTGAGGAATCTGGAATTTGCAAAGCAGGATGCCAGAGCGGAGGGAGCTGGGCAGAGAAGTAGGTCCCCAAACTGGCCTGGGGATCGCCTGAGTCTGGGGCCAAAGGTGAATTCGATTACGCATGGGGCAAGCCTACGAGAGGCCAGACACAGAACAGCGTCCGGAGGTCTATGGGCTAAGTGGGGATTCCAGAAGTTGCTACGTGATTGAGTGATTGAGGTTCTGACCAACCACAGCGCGGACACGGGACTGAGACTCAAGAATGTCACTGGGACTCTCTGGAGAGACCACATCCAAGGACCATGGCTTCTCTGGCCTCCAGTAAGAAATGCTTCAGATTCACCCTAAAAGATTCACCCAGCCACCGCAGGAATGAGCTGGTCCACTAGTAAATTAACTACCTGTCAGAACAAAGGCTAATACTCTTTAAATAAAGACGAAATAATCCAGATGATCGATAATGTGGTGTCACAATATCTGGTAGACAGTCAAAAATGACTAGCCATCTGAAGCAGGCAACTGTGATGAAATACCCCGCAGAAAAACCAGGCTGGTAACAAAGAGATTGGAATTAGCAACCAAGATTTTAAACACAGCTCTTATAAAGGTGTTCACAAAATTTTAAAGCCTTTAAAAAAAATTTTTTTTTGGATGTGTCTTTATTTTTGAGAGAGACAGAGACAGAGCACGAGTGGGGAAAGGGCAAGAGAGAGAGGGAGACACAGAATCCAAAGTAGGCTCCAGGCTCCGGGCTGTCCACACAGAGCCGGACGCGGGGCTCAAACTCACAAGCTGCGAGATTATGACCTGAGCTGGAGTCAGATGCTCAATCGACTGAGCCACCCAGGTGCCCCCGGGTGTTCACAAAATTTTAAAGGAGAGGTATCTCTCTCTTTATCTCTCTATATATCTGTATAGAGAGACGCACGTATACAGGGATGGGGAATCTCAACAGAGAAATAGACACTATATATTTTTTAAATCTAATGGAGAGTCTAGAACTTAGAAATTAAAAAATTATTGGGACACCTGGGTGGCTCAGTCGGTTAAGCATCCAACTCTTGGTTTTGGCTCAGGTCGTGATCTCACGGTTTGTGAGCCCCACGTCTGGCTCTGTGCTGTCAGTGTGGAGCCTGCTTGGGATTGTCTCTCTCCCTCTCTCTCTCTGCCCCTCCCATGCTCGCGCTCTCTCTCTCTCTCAAAATAAGTAAATAAATAAACTTAAAAAAGAAAAAGAAATTTAAAAACTATGGATTTAGTGGCGGAAGAGACACTGCCAAAGAAAAGATCACTAAACTTGAAGGCAGGTCAGTGGAAACTCTCTAAACTGAAGTACAGAGGGGTAAGAGCGGCCCAAATGAATGAAAAACATTGGGAGAAATAATAACGGTAAATTTCAAATGTGATGGAAAAATATCAGGGCAAACACCCAAGGATTCCAACGAACCACAACCAGCGTAAACAGAAAGCAAAACTTCCCTAAAAAAATATCAGGGTCAAGTTGCCGAAAGCCCCAGAGAAAGAGGAGACCCTGAAAGTAGTCACGGGGCGAAAGAGATGAAGCCCATGCACGGAGAGGAAGAGTAAACATCACCACTGACTTATGAAAAAAAACTTGACGCCATTAGACGCAACAAGAATAACATCTTTGAAGGGGTAGAGGAATTAGCCTAGAATTCTATACGCAACGAAAATGCCCTTCCAGTATAAGGGGAAGTACTCAAAATAACAAACAGTAAGATAAATAATTAAAAACCAGATAAAATCATTTCCGATGAATCTATCCTTCGGCTTTGCCTTAAGGTAATTTGGGGCCAAATTAGCCCCAGAATAATGGTGGCTCTGGATCTACCTTCTAAGAATCTAGGAGGTTGGCACTGATCTTATTCTCTTTTTCTCAGATGGGAACATTAAGGGACAGGGAGACTTGACCAGCTGGCATTTGGGGCTGGGTCAGGATGTTTAGCAGCACCCTTGGCCTCCACCCACGAGGTGCCGGGAGCAATCCCCCCCCCACCCCAGTTGTGACCACCCATATCGTCTCCAGACACTGCCCTGGGTCTCCTGGGCGCAAAATCATCCCCAGTCGAGAACCACTGGACTAGACCAACGGGCAGGACACACATTACAAAATGTATACACAAAAATGAAAAACTTACAAATACGACACTAAAAATATACCTAGAATTTCTAATATTCTCTTCCCGCACCCAGCTGGGTGCCTTGTGTGGCCCCTGGAGTGTGCACGCTGTCTGTAGGACCGCTGTCCTGGGGACAGGGGGGTGTAATCCTCTGCCTCCAAGAAGCTTAAAACCCAGGGTGACAAGACTCCTACGAAGGCAAAGCCTTTGATATAAGACGACGGGTATGCAAATTTCAGCTGCCAGTGGATTCGTCGGATTGGTTTTTCATAAACAGAGGCAAGTGACACTCTGCTGGCTGGGCCGTTAGGATTTCAGGACAAGGGTGTATCATCCAGACCCTGGACACAAAGGATCAGAAGAAAAGAAGATACGAGACCCTAGAATAGTTTCCTTTCAATGTTTATGTTTGAGAGACAGAGAGAGAGAGCAGGGGAGGGGCAGAGAGAGACACGCCCACAGAATCCGAAGCAGGCTCCGGGCTCCGAGCTGTCAGCACAGAGCCCGACGCGTGGGGCTCGAACCCACGAACCGCGAGATCGTGACCCGAGCCGAAGTCAGATGCTTAACCGACTGAGCCCCCCAGGTGCCCCTAGAATGGTCTCATGGATGTCTTCTCTCTCCCTCTCCGTGTCTTCAGTTACTGGGAGTTCATGCATTTATTTAGTCATTCAATAAATATTTATCCAAAAAAATTAAAAAAAAAAAAATATTTATCCAGTGTCTACTCCATGCCACGTGTGGTTCCTGGGGGGACTTCCGTGAGAAGGACAGAGACGGCTGCCCTCGGGGGCTCGCAGTTCAGCGGCCTTTGGGGTTCGACCCCTGCTGCCCACTCCCTGCCTCCCCGCCGGGTGGCTGAGCCCTGCATCTCACCCCCCCAGCGCCTTATTACACCTCCCTCCCGGTCCGGGGCTGCCGGAGCCGCTTGGACCAGGTTTCTGTCTCCCGGGCCACAAGGCGGGACAGCAGGACAGATACTGTCTTGTGCTCCCGTTTCCTGAAGGGCGCACAGCAGAGCCCGGGAAACCCCCACTCGGGCCTCTCCTGGGCACCGTGTTTCTGGAGTCAGAAACCACACGGATCAAGAAACAGCCAGCTTTCCCCTCTAACACTGTTTGAGGCTGTTCTTCGGACGCTGCTATAAAGATAAAGGTTTTAAGGCACAGTCATTGGCCAGAACTTTGGACCGGCAGCACGCCACGGTCCGGTCCCGGTGCCAGTGCGCGGGCCACAGTCTTCCCCGGGCCAGCGACCCTTCCCGGGCCCGGCCACCTTCTGCGCTAGCCCGGCTCTTTCGCGCGCTTTTGAGAAGCTGGTTGACGCGGTGCCCCAGTCTCTCCACCGTGCGCGTTTGCGAGAGCCCATCTGCCCACCGCCGTGGGCTTCTATCTAATAAAGGCCTATAACGTCCTGACTGTCCTCAACCACAGACCACAGCACTGGCTCACTTTCCTGGGTAATTTACTCCTTTATGGGATTTAATCCGCCGCTGAGACTCACTGCGTTATTAACGGAAGTCAGTTGAGGTGCAGAGCATCTCAGTAACTAAACCGTTCACTCAACAAACACCTGCCGTAAATACCCGCCAACCCTCCCAGCCGGGTCTGGGGCACGATGTGCCCATCCCACACCCCCAGCCCCGGCCCTTGGAGCAGGGGCCGTGCTCCTGACATAAAATCCTCAAGGACCTATCATCCCCTTTAGAATAAAGCCCCATCTCCTCGCCAGGTCCGGGGGGCGGGGGGTGTGGGGGGGGTGGGGGTCCTCCAGGACGGACCCTGCTCCCATCTCCCCCGGCCTCACCCTGTGAAGTCAGATCTGCCCTCACCACCCAGTCTGAGGATGCCCTTGCCCTCCCTTGTGGCATCCAATTTTATTTTTCTTGTGCGCTTATCACTATTTAAAATCGTCTTGTTTATATGTATCTTACCTGCCTTTCCCTGCTGGGATTTCAACACAATAGAGCAGGGACCCCACCGGTCCTGTTCCCTGTTCCCAGTCTCCATGCTCAGAACAGCACCCAGGGTGTGTGGGTGTTGGGGGGGGGGTGCTCAGCGAACATGTCCTGAATAAATGAATGCATGACTGTCCCCAGGCCGCCATGGTGTGCAGAAATGCGGGCGACACGAGGACGCCCCGGCAGGAGCCCTGACGGCCCAGTCGATGGCCAGCCTCAGCCACCGGATGTGTATCCCCCCCTGTCCTGAGCTGCATTCCGTCTCCCCAGATTCCTACGTTGAAGTCCTACCCCCAGAACCTCAGAATATGCCCCTACCTACTTGGAAATGGGGCCTTTGAAGAGGTAAACAATTGAAAGCGAGGTCTTGAGGGTGGGAGCTGACCCGCTCAGACTGGTGTCCTTACAGGAAGGGGAGATGTGGACGCAGACGTGCACACAGGGGGAAGGTCATGTGCAGGTGAGGGCAGAGATCGGGGGGATGCATCCCTGAGCCAAGGAGCAGCAAAGGTGGCCAGCAACCCCCCAGCAGCTGGGAGGGAGGCCCGGAGCCGACGCTCGGAAGGAGCCCACCCTGCCGACACCTTGGGCTTGGACTCTGGTCTCCAGAATCGCGAGATGCTAATTTCTATTGTTGCAGGCCACTCAGTTTGTAGGAAAGGAAGAGCCTCTAACGCACTAATGCCCAGTGACGAGGGTCCGATACCGATGGCATTAAGCTGGTGACACCCGGGAGCCGGTCTGCACAAAAGGAGTCACGAGATGCGCGTTCGTTCTCGCCCACCAGGCTGCGAGGGCCCGAAACACAGGCGTGAGGCCTCTGCGGCCCTCCCCGGGCCCCAGCCCCCATCCGTGCGCCCAGCTTTCTCTGCCAGGCGTGGGGTCCCTGACTAGAATCCAGCGCTACTCCCAGCCGCGGCTCCTTCCCCTCATCTACCGACTCTGAAATCACTGGCCGGGTCATCAGGGACTGCCGCGGCACCCGGCACGCGGAAGCTGGGGCTCTGCCCCTCCGCCCGCTCTGCCCCCTTTAGTCCTCAGCCATTTCCCTGACACATTCAAGGTGCCTGGGCCTCCTTGGGGACCGGGCTCCAACAGGGTCTCTGGCACCATAACCACTGTCTTACGGCTTTCCTACATCGCCCTTGAAGCATCTTTTGAAATTTTCATTTTTATTCTATAATGTATAGGTCTTCCCGGGCGAACTTCCTTGGCTCAGTAGAAGGACGGCATTTAATTTTAAGAGCCAAGAGCTGGGCGTCCGCAGAGCGCTGGGAGTGTAGCTGATGGCCAGCGAGAGACCAGGTGCGAGGGCGTTGGGATCCCGAGGAGGGTCTCGGAGGTACTCAGCACCCGCGGGCCGGCCACGGGGTGCCCCCTCCGCTCACTGAGACCCAGCACGGGGCTCCTGGCAGTCCAGGGGGTCTCGAGCTCTCGTCCCGGAGCCCTGTCCCTGCCACGTAGAGCAGAGCAGTGCCGTGCCACGCGTCGGGCCTTGATCACGCTTCCGGGAGGCCGCAGGGCTCCTGGCGCACAGTAGGCGCTCAGTACTTGTGCGGGGAAGGGCGTTTCCTGGGGCCGCACTAACAAACCACCACAAAGCAGGTGGCTTCGTACAACAGAAATGGATTCTCTCCCGGTTCTGGAGGCCAGAAGTGCAAGACCAAGGTGTCGGCTGGGTTCGATCCTTCTCGGGGCTCCTGGGGAGACACCATCCGCGGCCTCTGTCCCGGCTGCTGGTGGCTGCGGGCTATTCTTGGCATTCAAGGGCTCACCACTCTCTGCCCTGCCGTCGCGTGGCTCCTCGGCACCGCCCCCTCTGCGCCTGTGTCTCACATCTTCTTTCTCTAAGGACCCCAGTCATCGGATTTAGAGCCCCTCTAGGTCCCGGATGATGTCATCTCTAACCCTTGACTCAGTCACATCCGCGCGATCCCTTTTCCAAACAAGGTCCCATTCTGAGGTTCCACGTGGGTATCTCTGGGGGACACGACGCCAGTCAGTGCCGAGGGAGAGAAGAGCTCACGCCCGGGGGTTACTCCACACCCAGCGATTCCGAGGCCCGTTGAGGAACTGTCCATCCTGGACTGAATGCCGCACCTCGGGCTGAAATGAGCAGGTGCCAGTGTTGAGGTGAAGGGGGGAGGGGTGGAGGGGCGCATCGTGGAGGCTCTGCCCTGCCTGCCAACTGGGAGCGGAGGAGCGAGGCTCCCATCAGCCAGGGTCCCAGTTTGGGGCCGGGGAACCCTCGGTCTTCTGGTCTTCTGCTGTGCCTCCTTACCCACCCACAGCCTCCTCCCACTCTGTTCCCTGCCCTTCAGGCTTCAGAAGCCTTCAGTCCTGGCCCCTGAGACTTCCTTCAAGCCTCAGTGGGTTCCAAGTGGTGACCCTCTCAGGGGCACTTTACTGTAGGAAACATTCCAACCTGAAGAAGCTGGGAGAAAACGAGGAGGGATCTACCCGTGGGCAGAGGGATCCCTTGGTGAGCAGGCCATCCGAGGCAGGTCCTCAGGCGCCCTCTAAACTGCCCTGAAATTGTGTCTGGACTCAGTTTGTAATTTCAAATTCAGAATTCCAGAGGGACAGCAGGTAAAGCCATTAGCTTTGGGTGTCAGGATGGTGTCATCGGGACGGCAGGTCCTTTCAGTCAACACGCCTGACCAGAGGAGGGAAGCTGTGTCCCAGGAAGGCCAGTCCAGCAGGTACAGTGACCCCAGAGGCAAAGCGCTCCAGCCTCTGGAGGAATCGACAGCAGGCCCTCGCTCGCTTGCCTCTCCTCGTAGGCAGACTTTTCCCGCCACCGGGAAGGTCCTACCCAGCGTACTTGTGAAGGGTGATTGACGACACGGGGTCATTGTTGTCCTATCAGCCGTAATGATCTTAATTCAAACATACTCCCTTATAGGACTGACACCATACATGCTGTTTTCTAGAACAAATAGCTGTCAGAGCTGTCGGACAGACCTGCTTACTGTTTTCTATCATTACAATATTTCATTTCAATTCTGCCATTTTTTCCCATGGAATGCTTTGAAGACCATTTCTTCCGCTTTTATCTGGAAAAATTGGAGCCAAGGGGAGTGAGACAGAGGAAGCTGTTCTCTCATATCAAAGTAAGTATTGACTTAGAAGAAGAAAGAAGGAAAGGAAGGAAAGGAAGGAAGGAAGGAAGGAAGGAAGGAGAGGAAGGAGAGGAAGGAAGGAAGGAGAGGAAGGAGAGGAAGGAAGGAAGGAAGGAAGGAGAGGAAGGAAAGAAGGAAGGAAGGAGAGGAAGGAAGGAAGGAAGGAAGGAAGGAAGGAAGGAAGGAAGGAAGGAAGGAAGAAGGAAGGAAGGAAAGGAGAGAGGGCAGGAGGGGAAGTTCATGACCAGGGCCACTTTCTGGCTGGCCAGGCAGATGCACCTAATAACCCAGCTTCTTTGGCTACCGAGTACTTGTGGGAAAACGCAAACGAGCAAAGGCATCTCGGTGGCCTGGTTGGCAGCTGTCCTCCTTTGGAAAAGTACGTTTAAGGGCTGGGTTGAAAGATCACGAACGAACAGACCAACCTCAGAAGACCGGAGGCCTCGATGATCCCAAGTCACGTGGGTTTTGATTCAAGACCAACGTAATTTTCACCATTTACTGAGCTGTGTTTGTGGGTGGATTTTTTTTAAGTCAGATTCACCGTGTGTTTGCATTTTGTGCTTTATCACAGACTCTTTCTCTGGGCACATTATTTTCTTTGCCCTGTGCCTCGAAGGTAAGTTGGAGACATCATGTCCCCTACTCTCTAGACACTTCTAGATGCTTCAGTGGGCATTTTCTTACGAATGGGGACACTGTCTTACATAACCATAAATGTGCATAACACTACAGTTCTCAAAATCAGGACATTTACCACTGATAAAATATTATTATCTAATCCATAGTTCATACTTGCTATGGACTGAATGCCTGTGTCCTCCCTCCCCTCCCCCCAGATTCTTATGTTGAAGCCCTAACCCCCAGCGTGATGGTATTTGGAAGTGTGGCCTTTGGAGGTGATTGAGTTGAGATGAGGTCACAGGGGGCCCCACGATGGGATTGGGATCCCTTATGAGAAAAGACAACAGAGCTCTCCCTCTCCCTCTCCGCCTGGTGGGGACACAGCAAGGAGGTGGCCATCTCTAAGCCAGGAAGAAGACTGTCACCAGAGCCCGGCCACATCAGCACCTGATCTCAGACGTCCAGCCTGTGGTGTCTTATTATGGTGCCCTGTTCAGATTCCATCAGTTACCCAAATAATGCCCAAATAATTCCATCAGTTACCCAAATAATAACGTCCTGCTGACATGCTGCCTGGTCCGGGACCCACCCCGGGGTCACGAGTGGCACTTGGCTGTCCTACCCTTTTAGCTTCCTCTCATCTGAAACAGCACCATCCCTCGATTTGGGTCGTTCTGATGTTCCCTCAGGATCGGATTCGGGGTGCGCGTCTTCCATGGGAAAACCACAGAAGCGATGTGTGCCCTTCCCAGCGTGCCCAGGTAGCACTCACTGTCGATGTGTCCCGAGCTGGCCAGGTTCTCCCCCTGTGATGTCACGCTTGTTCCAGATCCACGGGCCATCCATGGATGGACGGATGGCGCTCTCCCTCTCCCTGTGACCATGCATGGATGTCAGCTTCATCCACCGCCCTTCTGTACTCGTTGACGTGAGACCATAAAGAGAAGTCTTCCCTTCACCCTCTTCATTTTCATGTACTTTGGACAATTCTGTCACCTCCAGACTCACTTGCGAACATCAGCACAGACTCAACCATAGCGATGTTTCAGACGGGGTGCCCGCTGCCTCCTTAGGGCTGGAAAACTCCAGAATTGTGGGAGATCACTTGCTTCAATGACATACTTCTACAGGTGGTGCGTCCGGGTCTGGACAGAGAAGGGACGAGGCCAGAGTCACGCCGCAAAGAGGCACAGCCCCAGGACAGAGCCGTGAGCTGCGGTGGGGACCCTGCCCCCTCCTAGCGACGCGGTTCCCGAGCCCGAGTTGATGGAAGCCCCCCAGCCGGGGGCTTTGCTGTCCTTTCCTCTGTGGCCTCAGAACCATGTCGCTGACCCACGACCTCGGATGCCCTCCAACGGCGGTGCGTGGGGCCGAGGAACCAGTAATCGCCCGCCCGAATTTAAGAGGACCCGGATCAATGCCAGTACTGAAGAAATCCACGGCCGTGAGGCAGAAACCACGCGCGAAACAACAGAAAACCTGCAGCTGACCAGCTGGGACCAACTGCCAAGGATTGTGGGAGCCGTCACCTGCTTCCTTCAGATGCATCCAGGAGCTGACGTCCAAACTGAGCCCCCCAAGTAGCCCTGATAATGCTCAGGCACGTTACACAAAATTCTTCAGGCTTTGCCTTCCCCGACTAAAAATGACAGCGATGGATTTCATCAGCTCGAGGTTCCTGCCCCAGCACTCGGATTCCGGAATCTAGGACTACGATCTACCCGGGACCTTACTGGGTCTAATTCATGCAGAATCCCTTATGCAAAACCGAGACGTGATTAGCCCCGGCAGTGGAAGCAGGAGCAGAATGGTGATTCCTGCCTCTTCTAATTGTTCTTCTCTTCTGCACATTTTCACCTCCCCTCCCCAGCCTTGGAGTAACATATGTTCTACACGCACGCGGACAAATAGAATCACACTGGGATAAATGAGCGTGATGGGGGGTGTGGGGGTTGGCGCTGAATCTCAGCCAGCTGCTCCCTGGTTCCCTCCGTGGGTGTCTCTGCACTGGGGACAGAGGTACAGAATCCTGTCGCCTCGCTTGCAGGCACAAATGTGCTATAAAACACCCATAAATTCTCCTGACATTCCAGTGACCTTCGTGGGGTCTGGAAGAGCCACATTTCACACCAAAGATGGAGCTGTAAATATTCTGTCTGTGCAGTAAACAGGGAGCTGGCACCTTGCTCGTGTCCTCTCTGCCTGCCACCTCTCAGAGGAGAGATTTATTTACTGCCGTGGAAAATTCCGGCCCCGAGGCAGGCAGCTTGCTGCTTACTGCTGCCTGTTCTCTGTCTTACACACACACACACACACACACACACACACGCGCACACACACGCACACGCACACACACGCACGCTCCCTCCCGTGATTCTAAACCCGGGAGCAGGAAGGCCCCCGAGCAAATTACACTCAAACATACACTATAGTCTTATCGGTCTTTCCTGGGAAGTGATTTGAGAAGGGTTTGCATTTTCTTTTTCTTGAGTTGCTAGTCTTGAGTTTTATTTTGTCTGCGGGAGTCAAATCGATCTTCTATAATTTTTAATTTTTCCAACTGAAATATGTATTTCAAAGCGAGAGCTCCCCACCCCACCCCGCCCCCAGGAGAAGGGGGGTCTTGGAGAAACAGGACGTCCCCCAACTCCAGAGACACCCTGGCAGGCCGCTGGGCCAGCTGACCTGTCTGGGATCACCCGCCTTCAGATGAGCAGACGGGCCAAGGGGAGACGTGTGGGTTCTTGGCCGAGGAGGGTGGTTCGTGTAGCCTCTGTCTCCTACAGCCAAGAGGCACCTATGCTTTTCAGAATAATTTCACGGGGGAGTCTCCAAGGTGCTGGGTCTGCCCAGCTGGGAAAGCCATCCGTGCTCGTAGTGCCGTGCGGGGAGAGAGAGCCAGACAGGTGGCTGGACCACCTCCTGTCTCTTGTGGCCTCCCAGAAATCAAATCCCAGCCTCTGAAACCACAGCCCCCTTGAGGGGAGAACGTCACTTTGGCCCCCTGTTCCCTCCCCGCCACCCAGAAATCAGGGCTCCCTGTAAGCTCCCCACCTGCTTCCCAGCTCTTGCCCTCTCCACCCCCCAATTTATCTCTGCAATTGTAATTAAGGTCCTGACAGAGCGGGTTAGCCGCCCGAGTTGTTTGTTCAATTTATTGATTAGCTATTTCTCAGAAGTTCATTGCCGTCTCGAAGCAGGGGCTAGGGGAAATGGGTCTCTATGGTTTCTCGAGGCTTGGGCTCTCCCGGTGATTAAGCACAGGCACGGCACATCCTTCCTGGCAAGCGGCTCTACCCAAGGTCAAACATTCATGCAAAACGGGAGGCAAGACTTGCATGTGTAAATGCCAGCGGCAGGAAGGCCTCGGAAGACGATTCAGAAAGGCAGGAGAAGGGGAAGACGGGGGTGGGGGGGGGCAAGATAGAAGTAAGCACGGCGGGGAGGGCGGCTCAAAGGACAAGCGGGAGGTGTGGTTACAGTGATTCGTACAGGGGGACACCCGTGGGAACATCTGGGGTGCCCCCCACCCCCTAAACAAAGGCTGCAAAGGGGGCTTTCTACGCAGAAGCCGGAGCATCCGAATAAAAAGCCAAGTTGGGGATTAAAAACCTCTTGTCCCAGCTTGGGTGACCCAGAAACAGAGCCTGAGTCAGGCTCGTGTGGGAGGACCTGGGGACAAGTCAGACCCCAGGGGGCAGGCGGGAGGGACCCAGAAGCGAGTGGCCGCTATGCGGAGCCATCTGACCTCAGCACACAGGCCTGAAGCAAGTCCCAGGGGCGAAAGGTTGCCCTCAGGGCAGAGACCCCCACCCTGCTTCGCCCAGGTGAGATGATGCCGGGGTGTCCTGCCAGCTGCACGTGAGCTCCCGGCAATGACAAGAAGAGGTGTCAGTTACAGCCCTAAAGCCTACCTGTTCACCTGAGCAGAGCTGAGCCCCTGCTGGGCCTGCTGTCACCAGAGCCACAGCCCAGGGCTTTGCAAAAGGAGGCCCACCTCGCCCTCAAGGTGTGCCGTCTGGTTAAGGGAGTGGGGATGTGCATTCATCACATGACCCCCCCCTTGGGGCGCCTGGGTGGCTCAGTCGGTTGGGCGTCCGACTTCGGTTCAGGTCATGATCTCGAGGTTTGTGGGTTCAAGCCCTGCATCAGGCTCTGTGCTCATGGCTCAGAGGCTGGAGCCTGCTTCGAATTCTGTGTCTCCCTTTCTCTACCCCTTCCCTGCTCATGCTCTGTCTCTCAAAGATGAATAAACGTTAAAAAAAAAAAAAACCAAAAAACAAAACCGGGCCCCTGGGTGGCTCAATGGGTTGAGCAACCGAGTTCGGCTCAGGTCATGATCTCACCATCTGTGGGTTCAAGCTCCGCATCGGGCTCCGTGCTGACGGCTCAGAGCCTGGAGCCTGCTTCGGATTCTGTCTCTCTCTCTCTCTCTCTCTCTCTCTCTCTCTGTCCCTCCCCTGCTCGTGCTCTGCCTCTCTCTCTCAAAAATAAATAAACATTAAAAAAAAATTTTAATGGCCCCTAGAGCCATGAAAATGCGCCACTGTGACATGGGAAGGAGGGCCAGGGGACTGGGCGCCCAGAGAAGCACAGGTGACCCCGTCTCCCCCCAGCGGCGGAGGGCCAGGAAGGCTTCTCCAGGCAAGGTCTCAAAGAAGGTGGGGGCTTCCCAGGGGAAAGGGCGGGAGGCGTCCCCAGCCTGTGCTAAGGGTAGCGGTGGAAGGGAGTGGTGTCCACGGGTGGGTGGGCTTTGTCTCCAGAGCGATGGGGACCCGCCAAGGGCTTCAGCATGGGGTAACGACATGATCAGAGGTGCACTTTGAAAAATGTGCTCTGGCTACTTCACGGAGGACGCGTTAGAAGGAGGTCAGGACGCCAGTGCCGCTGTCCCCTCAGCAGGTGGTGGTGACTCCCATGGAGGTGGGGAAGGAGGAGACGAGGGATGGGTGAGAGGTCAGGGGGTAACATTGGTCCTGGTGGTGGGCTGGACGGGGCGTGGACAGAGAGGGAGACACAAATGCCCATATGGTCAGGGGCCCGTGAAAGAATGGGGTCACGGCTCTTACGAAGAAGGAAGATCTCTGGGTGCAGGCTGACCGTGAAGACGTAGGCAGAGGTCTCAAAGGCTGGGCACCTTTCAGGAGGAGATAACAGTGGTCACCTCCGGGGGCGGGGACAGGGATGGGGAGAAGGAAGAGACTCCCACTGTTCATACTACAGACTTCTAAAATGTTTGGTTCAGGAGTTGCTCATATATAATAATTCAACTTTTTAAATAATTATACAAGGGGGGGCGAGATGAAAAGATGCTCAGCGTCATTAATAATCAGACAGAGGAAGCCAAAACCTTACTGGCTAAAATTAAAGCTTGACAATTCCAAGTGTCGACAAGAATACGGAGCAACCAGAACTCTGAAATGCCGCCGGTGGGACTGTGAAAGGACACAGCCACATTGCAAAAGTGTTTGGCAGTCCCTTGAAAAGCTAAGTCTACACTTACCACGTACCCCAGAAACCTCGCTCCTACATACTTGCCCGAGAGAGATAAAAATATGTCTCCATACAAGGATCTGGGCAAGAATCCTGATGGCGGCTTGATTTATAATGGGCCAAAAGTTTATTATCTCGGGACTCGAACCCACAAACCATAAGATCATGACCTGAGCTGAAGTCAGACACTCAGCCACCCAGGCGCCCCTGATGATTTTATTTTTAAGTAATCTCTGCACCCAACGTGGGGCGTGAACTCTCAATCAAGAGTTGCTGGCTCCACTGATAAAGCCAGCCAGGTGCTCCTCAAAAGCTTTAGACTAAATGAAAGAAGCCAGAGATAGAATAACACACCAAAGGTGGCATAGTTCTGGGATTCAGTTGATATGAAAATTCTAGAGAAGAAAAAACTATAGGGACAGTAAGCCCGTGGGGAAGGAAGGGAGTGTCCCCAAAAAGACACAAGGGAACTCTAGGGAGTGAAGTAAATGTTCTGTATCTTCACTGTGGTGGTGGTGGTTACACAAGTATATACATTTCTTTTTTTTTTTTTTTTTTTTTTAATTTTTTTTCAACGTTTTTTATTTATTTTTGGGACAGAGAGAGACAGAGCATGAACGGGGGAGGGGCAGAGAGAGAGGGAGACACAGAATCGGAAACAGGCTCCAGGCTCCGAGCCATCAGCCCAGAGCCTGATGCGGGGCTCGAACTCACGGACCGCGAGATCGTGACCTGGCTGAAGTCGGATGCTTAACCGACTGCGCCACCCAGGCGCCCCTATACATTTCTACTTTTAGTTTTTGTAAAGACTTGAAGAGACGCTTTAGGTTTGCAGCAAATTTGAAAGGAAGGCACAGAGATTTCCCGTAAACTTTTAAGCCCGGACACACACACACAACCTTCCCCACTATCAACATCTCCCACCAGAGAGGGGCGTTTGTTACAAACCGTGAACCTCCATTGAAGCATAATATCACCGTTAAGTCCGTAGTGGACATCGGGATCCCCCTTGGTGCCGTGCGTTCTGTGGGTTTGGACAAATGTGAAATGATAGGTGTCCATTATTATAGTATCATACAGAGTCGTTTCCCTGCCCTAAAAACCTGTTCATTGCCTATTCATCCCTCCTCCTCCCAACCCCCTGGTAACCCCTGATCTTTTCACTGTCTCCATAGTTTCGCCTTTCCCAGAAGGTCATACAGCTGGAACCACATAACATGGAGCCTTTTCAATTTTTTTTTTTTTTTTCAACGTTTTTTATTTATTTTTGGGACAGAGAGAGACAGAGCATGAACGGGGGAGGGGCAGAGAGAGAGGGAGACACAGAATCGGAAACAGGCTCCAGGCTCCGAGCCATCAGCCCAGAGCCTGACGCGGGGCTCGAACTCACGGACCGCGAGATCGTGACCTGGCTGAAGTCGGACGCTTAACCGACTGCGCCACCCAGGCGCCCCGACATGGAGCCTTTTCAAATCGGTTTCTTTCACTGAGTGATACGCATTTAAGGTTCTTCTGTGTCTTTTCCTGGCTTATTAAATTATTTCTTCTTAGCACTGAATAAGAGTCCATTATTGGGTGGACCGCACTTTGTTTACCATTTACCTTCTGAAAGACATCTTGACCGCCTCCAAGTTTTGGCATTGATGAATACAATTGCCCTAAACATCTGTGTGCAGGGTTTCGTGTGGACATGTTTTCGGCCTCTTTGGGTGGAAACCAGGGAGCACGATTGCTAGATCGTATGGTAAGAGTATATTTAGTTTCGTAAGAAACCACCAAACTGTCTCCCAAAGTGGCTGCCCCAGTTGGCTCCCAATGGCCGAAGGGGGAAACATCGAGCGACGAAATACATTACGTATTGGATTATAGCCCAAAGTATAAAGTAAGTATCCATGAAGACGTCCATACTGGCATAAATAAATGACTGAATTCATAAGTAAAAGTGGAGAATGGACAAATCCCCCTTGCAGGAGAGTTCGTAATATAGTTTCTGTAGAAGCTCTGCCCTCCGGTAAGCGGAACACGACTCCCCATCACTTAAGCATGGGTGTCGCGTAGCGTTTTCCTCCTAAAGAGCACAGCACGGAAAGGGATGAAAACAGCACCTTTCCCTTGAAGAAACCAGAGAAACAGTGCCTCAGCCAGCTGGTCAAGGTCCTCATCAACAGCCACGAGTCACGTTGACATGACAGGCACAAGTCTCGGCTGCTTGATGGGACACGACGTGGCACTTTAACTCTGTGCTCTGCCTCCCCTAAACCCACAAACTCAGTCTAATCCTGGGGAAAATGGCAGACAAATCCCAACTAAGGAACCTTCTACCGCATGCCTCACGAGTCATCCACAAAGCTGTCAAGGTCATCAAAAACAAGGCAAGACAAGAAACTAGCCCAGACACGGGCAGCCTGAGGAGACATGGCTCCTGAGTGTGATGTGGGGTCCTGCATGGGATCCTGGAACAGAGAAAGGACACTGGGGGGGAAACCGTGACCATCTGAATAAAGCATGGACTTCGGTTAATAATGTCAGCATTGGCTCATTGATGTTAACAATCGTGCTGTACTCGTGTGAGATGTTAATGGCAGGGGAAACCAGGTATTGTGTATATGAGGATTCTGTGTTATCGACACTTTTTTGGGTAAATCTAAAACTATTCTAAAATAAAAGATTTATTAAAAAAAAAATACGTGGCGTGAAAATGACTCTGGCATCGAGGCATCCCCGGTGGTGCGGCCCCTTCTGTGTCCCGGGCGTCTCCGTGTCCCCAGCAGGAAGAGCCAGAGGCCACGGGGCCATCCTGCTCTGCCCCTTGTTGGCTGGGTGACTTTGGCCAAGTCACTTCCCTCTCCAAGCCCACAATTCTCATTCAACGTGTGGCTGATGACACCCATGTCTCCAGATGTCCGCGAGGACCGGACGGGCTTTGCAGTCCTGCCTGGGATTGCCTGGGGCGCTTCTCGGTCAGGCCGTGTGGCTCCATCACAGAGAATTGGGCTCAGCGGGTCCGGACAGGGCCCAGACACCCACCTGTCCAACCAGCGCCCCTTGTGGTTCAGATGTCACCGAGGCCGGTCCTTTGGAAGGATGGCCGGCTTGCAGGTGAGGCCATTAGGATTATGGTGTGTAGCCATTCTTCCTCCCTGGTGATTTGAGGCCTGGCCGTGGGTCCTGAGGTGTTGCCTCTTGGGGCAGGTCTTGCAGTAAAGTGGACAGTGACCCACTGCCAGGCCTCTCGCTGGCCGAGGCCCGGTCTCGAGATGCCAGTGTGCTTGTGAGTATATCACCCTGAAGCTGCTATAACACAGGGAGGCGTTTCGGGGGGCAGGGGCTCTGCCCTGATCACCCTTCCCGCCGCAGAGTCAAGAACCAAGACCCGAAGCTGAACATGAGGCGGAAAGATGCACATAAATATACGCGGAAGTGGGAGCCCGGGCAGCTCAGTGGGTTGAGCTTCTGACTTCGGCTCAGGTCACGATCTCACGTTTCGGGAGTTCGAATCCCACATCAGGTGAGCTCGAGCCCCGAATTGGGTGAGCCCCGCTTCTCTCTCTCTTTCTCTCTCTGCCCCTTGTGGGATTCTCTCTCTCTCCCTCCCTTTTTCTGCCCTTCACTCACTTATGCCCTCTCTCTCAAAAAGAAAGAAAGAGAAAGAGAGAGGAAAGGAAAGAAAGAAAGAAACAAGAAAGAAAGAAAGTCATAACTACCTAAATGAGATTGAAATGCCTGAAAACCAAAGATTTAAAAAAAAAATACACCGACTTGTCACGTGTTCATCTCCAAGTTAGTGAATTACAGCGTCTTTTGCAAAAATATATTTGTGTTTATTCTCTTGTAAATTTACCCAGATCCTCTGCAGTGAGGATATGTTTCCTTTAAAACCAGACCAAAAGAGGGGCACCTGGGTGGCTCAGTCGGTTGAGCATCCGACTTCGGCTCAGATCATGATCTCACGGTTTGTGGGTTCGAGCCCCGTGTCGGGCTCTGCCCTGACAGCTCAGAGCCTGGATCCTGTGTCTCCCTCTCTTTCTGCCCCTCTCTGTCTCTCTCTCTCTCTCTCCCCTCTCTCTCTCAAAAAGAAATAAACAGTAAAAAATTAAAAAAAAAATGAATAAAGCCAGACCAAAAGAAGTTTCCTGCTTTCTTTTTATATATATATAAAACTAGAAAGAGGGAAAAGAGCCCTTTTCACCGGGACGGAGGTCCAGCTAGGAGACACAGAGGCCGGTGGGTGGACACCTCCAGCCTCTCTGTGACACTACAGTTACAGGTGTTTGCCTGCCTGCCTCACTCGCACGCACACCCCCCCCCCCCCATCAACAATGCCACTTAGACACATGAGCTTTGGGTCCGTGCCCTGCTGAACCCTTTCTCAAAGGAGAGGAATGTGCCTGTCTTGGATACCTGTCATGGGGCATAAGGGACTTCCTTTTCCCGGCCTCTTCTCACAGATCAGAAGCCCGTCACCCTGAGCGACACCACCCTGACTCCCTTTCCCCCCCACTGTGGATCTGCTGGTTCTGCCCATTCAGTCCTATGTCCGTGGGACAGAACTGAGCCCGGCCGGCAAGGCCGCTCCCACGGCAAGGGGCATCCAGAGGGCAGGCCACCAGCTCTGGGGGACCCCCCAGAAGGAAAGTCTTCTCATCAATCAGGAAATGCGTATCCCCTGGCCCTTCCCACCTCCTCCCCCCTGGTGTCAGGCCTTGGCCGCCCTGGGGACCTGTCACATTTCCATGCTCTGATGGGTCTCTCCTGGCGTCACTTTGAGAAGGAAGCAGGAGCTCGCTTCTTGGAGGCCCCTCCCCCTGCCCGGTTCCTGCCCTCTGCCTCGAGGACCCTCCTGTCCCCTTCCTGGTGTTCAACCCTCTGCTGAGCTAGAGCCCCCTAGAAGGTGCTGTCTTTGAGGCCAGTAGACTTCCCACGGCTTCGAAAGCCCAGAGGACACGGTAAACCCAGACGCACCGCTGGGCAGGGGTGGGGGGTGGAGGGGAGACCGTGGGGCCCGCAGAGAATTAGAGCCAATGGTTTGTGGGGGGAGAAAAAGAGAGGAAGGGGAGAAAAAGGGGTTCCTGGGCCGCTTCCCTCCTGTTTAGAGCTCAGGCTGAAAGAGCATTTTCCGAGGCTGAGCCTGGGGCCCTGGGGAGGCGCTGTGGTGCGGGCTGTCCTGCAGCCCCCCCACCCCGCCCCCGCACGGGGGGAGCGTCAAAGCCAGGCCTCACCACAGTCACCAAAAAGCGCGTGTGCAGGCCGTGATTGCTTGTCACCAAGACGGACTATATGATGTGAGCCATGGCAAACACCATAATGACTAATTTCAAACATTTATTACAATTCTTGAGAGACTTGAAAGCTGTCCCCGCTCTTGATTTTAATAATTGCAGTCTCGAAGCAGCCGCTTATCAAAGTGACACAAATTGTGTGGTAAATAGATTATGGCACAGCTGAAATACTGGAAAATGAGATCAGAAATGCTCCTTCTCCCCCATTTAAAACTCTCTGCAATCCTTCAGCGAGCCACAGCGGTGCGGCCACGGGGGGCCTGCAGGTGGGAAAATGCTGCCTGGCCAGGCGGCTTTTATCAGCTGGCCCCCCAGAACCCCTGCTGTGGGACCCCCAGGACACCGGTCCTGGCCCCCCGGACCCCCAGGACACCAGCCCTGAACCCTCAGACCCCCAGGACACCATCCCTGGCCTCCAAGACCTCCCCAACACTGGCTCTGCCCCCCGGGCCCCCCAGACCCCCAGGACACCGGCCCTGGCCCCCCAGACCCCCGAGGACACTGGCCCTGGCCCCTCAGACCCCAGGACACTGGCCCTGGTCCCCCCAGACCCCCAGGACACCATCCCTGGCCCCCCAGACCTCCCCAACACTGGTTCTGCCCCCTGGGCCCCCAGGACACCAGCCCTGGCCCCCCTGACCCCCAGGACACCGGTCCTGGCCCCCCCAGACCCCCAGGACACCGGCTCTGGCCCCTCAGACCCCAGGACACTGGCTCTGGCCTCCTAGACCCGTAGGACACCGGCCCTGGCCCCCCCAGACCCCCATAACACCATCCCTGGCCCCCCAGACCTCCCCAACACTGGCTCTGCCCCCTGGGCCCCCAGGACACCAGCCCTGGCCCCCCTGACCCCCAGGACACCAGTCCTGGCCCCCCCAGACCCCCGAGGACACCGGCTCTGGCCCCTCAGACCCCTAGGACACTGGCCCTGGCCCCCCCAGACCCCCGAGGACACCGGCCCTGGCGCCTCAGACCCCAGGACACTGGCCCTGGCCTCCCAGACCCCCCAACACTGGCCCTCCAAGGGCTTCCGTCCAGAGCAGGAGGCCGGCGTGCAGGCCCTGAAAGGAGGTGACGGGACAACCCATGTCGGGCTGTGCCTGCCGGGCGGCGGGAGGCCCCGGGGCTGCTGTCCCCCTGCTCTGCCACAGCTGACCCAGCATCTCGGGGACGCTCCCCAGCAAGGGTGCTTGTGTGCTGGGGCCAGGACCCCGCCCTGCTCAGGATTCGGGCTCTGGTGTCCAGATGCCCGTCTCTTCCTCTGAGGACAGAATGGCCAGGGCGAGCCCTACACATCCTCTTTTGTTTTGTTCTGTTTTACAGACTTTTTTTTTTTTTTATTATTTTTTTATTTTTTTAAATTTTTTATAACATTTATTTATTTTTGAGAGAGAGACAGAGCATGAATGGGGGAGGGTCAGAGAGAGGGAGACACAGAATCTGAAACAGGCTCCAGGTTCTGAGCTGTCAGCACAGAGTCCGACGCGGGGCTCGAACTCACAGCCCTCACGGACCGCGAGATCATGACCTGAGCTGAAGTCGGCCGCTTAACCGACTGAGCCACCCAGGCACCCCTAAAGACTTTATTTTTAAGTCATCTCTACACCCAATGTGGGGCTCGAACTCACAACCCCAAGGTCAGGCGTCTCATGCTCCGCCGACCGAGCCAGCCAGGCTCAGCGAGCCCCACGCGTCCTTAAAGGGCAAGAAAACCAGGGAGGGCTCACCCACCCCAAACATTTCCCTTCTAAGTGTGTGACACGGTTAGAGCCAGGCCTGTGGGTTGTCACTTAGCACCTGGGCTCTGTGAAAGGCAAACCATTGATCTTTGGGGAGACTCGCGGAAGAGCCCTCGGCCCAGAGGACGGCATTAGCAGGAATGATTTGTATCAGAATCCCAGGAGCAGCGTGGTGTTCCAGAACCTCACTGGTAACTAATCACGGGCCTGTGCATCAATGACAATCGCTATCCAGATGGAGAGCTGGGTGCGTCTATTTGTATGCAGTTTGTAAGAGGCCGGCCTCCTTCCTGCTCCGGCCTGGGGGGGAGGGGGGTGGCCCACACCGCAGCGGCTACACCTGCAGAGGCCCACCAGCCACAGGACGTGCTCGTTGGGGATGCTTCATTGGTGCTCAACACAGACTCGGTCTCCTTGGAGCCCCAGCTCCGGCTGAGTCTGGGGGACACAACGGGGTGACCACCAACCTCCTCCAGATCCTCCCTCCCCCACACGCAGCCGGCCTGGGGTCCCCAGAGAACGGGGTGCGGGCACGGCCAGAACGTGCCCGGGCTCTGACGGCTCTAAGGAGTCATTCCTGTCTGTTCCACTTTTTAAACTAGGCACTGAATGAAGAAATTAAACAGTTTATGTATTTAAGCCCAAGTTAATAGGTATTAAATTTTACTATTTATTAAATATTAATAATTCATTAGGATTTTTCAAATTAAATATCAAACCTCCAACGAATTAAATTTAAAGAATTAAGCCTATTATTAGTGGAGAGAAATTGCTGGGGTTGGGGGCGGGGTGGGGAGAAACAGGTTCCAGAAACCATTCTTGTAGCCAAAAGGGCTTATCGCCGTTTTATAGATGGGGAGAGGAAGGCCGCCCGGAAGTTACAGCACCTGACCTTGAACACACAGCGGGTTCGTGTGTGAGGTGGGGATTCAGACCCGCGTCTGATGGTGTCCCGGATCCGATCCGCTGCTGAGAATACACACGTGCCCACCCGGATGGGAGGGCAGGACTTGTGGGGCCAGAGGAGGGCAAGGGGGGTATGCAGAGTATACTAATTTTGCAGGAAAGCAGGTCGTGGGGAGGGCTGGGGGCGGGGGGCGGCTGGGGGGTGTCTTGGGGAAGGGCGCTGACGGGCCGAGGAGGGCACCCCCTGGGAAGCTGGGTCCTGCCTCGTGCCCTCTCCTCCCCAGGCTTTGGTGGGTGCAGCGGCGCGCACGTGGGGTCCTCGTGCCCAGCCCCGGAACGGGCGAGTGTGTGGCCTTATTTGGGATAAAGGTCTTTGCAGATGGGGTCAAGCGACCCAGTTCGGCTGAGATGCTGTTGGGTCATGTGGGCGAGTCCTGAATCCAAAGACCAGCGTCCTAATGGGAAACAGAAGAGGGCAACTTTGCCAAGAAGCGAAACCATGTGAGGACGGGGTGCAGAGACGGCGGGGGTGGGGGGGTGGGGGTGGGGAGGCAGCCACAAGGAGGGCCAGCGGCCACGGGACCTGGAAGAGGCAGGAAGAGCCGCTCCCCGGGGCCCAGGGAGAGAGCGAGGCCCCCGGACATCTCGATCCCAGTCTTGTGGCCTCCAGAGCTGGGAGCGAACCCAGTTGTGTGGCTTTCAGCCCCCGGCTTGTGGTGACTGTTTCAAGGGCCCCAGGAAACTTGCCCAGGGCCGAGGGAGCTTGCCCGGCCCCTCTCTGCGATAGTGTCACAGGCGGGACACCACGGCCCCATCGTGCCGGCTGCTGCTGCTGTCCTCCCAATTAGGGTCAACACCATGGCCGTGAGGGACGCAGGCATCCCGACTAGGTAGGCAGGGGTGACAGGAGGGCCTGGAGGGGCGGGCAGGGGTGACAGGAGGGCCTGGAGGGGCGGGCAGGGGTGACAGGAGGGCCTGGAGGGGCGGGCAGGGGTGACAGGAGGGCCTGGAGGGGCTCTGCTGTCTATCTGTCAGGCTCAGGCCTGGGGAAATGAACCGTCCAACGACAGCAGGACAAACACGGGTGACAGATGGGCTCTGATACTTTAATAGGTCCAAACAGGAGATTCAGCCTTATGAAAACATGGGTTGGTGGTAGTTCGTCTAATTATAAGATGCTTTATAATCAGCTTCTTCTAAACAGGAAACCCCTTGGTCCATTTCCACTATGAGCGGATTTGTATCTGTTGCTCCCGGTGAAGCTCATTGCGGGGGGAGGGGGGGGTCCCCTTGGCTGAACAGCTAGACCCCCACCCCTAATTCGGGGCCACATCTCCCCTCTGCCCTGCTCCCCCCCAGGGTCCTGGTCCCAGCTGCCCCCCTCCTCCACCGCTGTCCCTCCCTTTCTGGTCCTACCCTGGGGTGTCAAAACCCTCAATGTCCCCACCACCCGCCACACGGAGAATAGACTCGGCTGCCGGAAAGGTCGGGCCATCCACACGTGGCCCAGACAGCCCTCAGGTCTTTCCTCCGGCCGCCCTCACGTAGGTGATGAGCTCCAGCACAGGGCGAGCAGGACGCCCCCCACCATCCCCTTGCTGTGCCCCCTCCAGCCTCTGCTCCTCCCGTCGCCCCCTCCGTGATGCCCTCCCTGCCTCGTCTCCTAAAGGCCACAGACCGGACGTCCTTCCAGGTCGTCTGCAGCATGACCTGTTACTTGAAGCCTTTCTGGTGTCCTTCAGGGCAATGCGGCCCCACCTCCTTGGGCCCCCCACCCGCACTTGTGACCCTCCCCTGCTCATACGTGCCTCCTCCGTCCAGCTCTTTTGGACACAGGCGGCCACCTGAAGGACGCAGAAGATCCAAGCGGCAACCCGGCCCTGCGTGGCTCATGACAAGGGCCCCCTTAAGTCACGTGCCTCCCTTGGCCTCAGCCATCAGCCCAGACCGAGGGGTCCACCTTCCATTCGGCTGTAGCCTCTGATCTCCAAACAAAACCTTACGTGACAGAGGACAGGCGTCTTATTGCCCAGAGTGCCCCTCCTCCCCTGGCTCTACCTGCGGAGAGAGAGCGTTGTCTCAGCCTCCCCGTCCCCCCGCCCCCCAAGATGGCTCAGGCCACCCCGCCGCCAGCCTAGCTCCTGGCCCCTCCGAGCACAGAATCGGCAAGAAGAAGAGAGGGACAGTAGACTACAGACATAGGAGGGAGGGAAGTGTATTCTTGCCTGTGGGGTCGGTTCCTGGGCTTTTGTTTGCTGTTGAAGAATCCAAGTAGGTGGTAAGGTGAGAGAAAAGTCCTGAAGAAGCTAGGGTGAAGAGACAGACAGACAGACCCACAGAGCAAGGAGAGGAGAGAGAGAGGGAAAGAGAGAGGGAGATGGAGAGAGGGGAGGAAGGAGAGAACTGAAACTGCTTGGCCAGCTGACAGGGAGATTGGTGTATCAGCCAGATTGCTTCGGAGAGAGATTTGTCTTCAGAAATTGGCTCATGTAGCTGCGGGGCGGGTCGGCGGGACGTCTGTAGGGCGGGCCTGGTGGGACTCAGGCAGGCGTCGCTACCTTGGTCTTGAGAATTTCTTCTTCCCGGGAAAGCTCAGTTTTGGCTCTTAAGACCGTCAACTGATTAGATGAGGCCCACCCCCGCTTTGGAGGGAGGTCTCTTTTACTTAGTCACGTCAATCGATGTCAACCATATCTTTCACAGCAGCACCTAGACTAACGTCCAGTTAAACAACCGGGTGCTGCTGCCTGGCCAAGCCGACGTGCAAGACTCAACAGCACATCGGTGACTTAGAGACTGTGGTACATCCGAGGACCGGAGAGAGAGGAAGGAGGTTCTGAAAAGCACCGCTGGAGGTTAGGAAATGGATCCCTTTAATCCCTCCTGCGTGTCAGATCCACCTCTGTGGGTGCAGGCTGGGATGGGCAGACCTGTTGTGCTGCCCCCTCTTGGCACCTCAACCGCCTGTGGCTCGCCACACCCCCTGGTCTCAAGGGTGGTCTTCCAGATGGATGAGCTTGTGCCCGGACAGAGCGGGAGAGCCGGGGAAACAGCCCAACTCCCCTGAGTCTGCAGTTCACTTTAGGACTGAGCACGGGACTCGGGCTGGAGCTCAGTTCTGTGCAGATTGCAGGCCAGGGGAGGAGGGAGCAGCCCAGGGTCCCCGCCCCCCTCACTCCTCCAAGGCTGTAGGTCGGCACCGGAGCAGAGGTGAAGCCAGCCCTACCGGCCTTCCCTTAGCTCCGTGGGGAGCCCCTGCTCGGTCCGTCGGGCCCCAAGTTGGCATTCACCAGCTCAAAGGCAGATCCCCAGCCTCTCCCCACCACCCTCCACCCCAAATAAAAGTCTGCCAAGCGCTGTAGTCTTTGATCCATACATCTTCCTGGCACTTCCCCCCAGGAAGTAACTCTCAGGACGGTATCCGGATTGGCAGTCGTCCCCCATCCCCTTCTTCCCCTTGCTGGCCCGGTTCCCCTCTTTGCTATTGGAGTGCCACCCAGGCCTGCGATGGGGGCCAGGAGGGGCAGAGCCTGGAAAGACTCTGGCGTTAAGATAGAGATGCTCACGTTGGCTTATCACCATGGCAACCTGCTGGCTGAGTGGGGAGGCAGAGGGGCCGGGGCTGAGGGTCTGTGTTCTCCGCGCTGTGGGGGGTGGGTGGCTGATGATGAGACCTGGGAGCTTCTCCTTGGGGGGCCCGGGGAGGGGGTTGCTGCCTTGCCAATCTGGCTCAGCGTGGGTCTGGTCCCACCCCGAGGCAGGAGATGAATTGCATGGTTGGGATCACGAACGGGAGGAAGTTCAAATACTAACACGACCTGCGTCCCCGCCCCCTAGAGGAGAAGGGGTTCCCGTGCCCGGATCTGGAAGAGCCCAAGCCCCCCAGGAGGCAAGAGGGGTGCAGAGAGGCCAGAGATGAGCTGCCTTATCTCTGGCATTTCCCACCACTCCTCCCTGCTCAGAGAGGAGGGCATACAGATGAATGGTTTCTGCCTCCTGTAGCCCAACCACAGACCTGCACCCCTGACCTGGGCCCTGCTGCCTGGCCTGCCAGATGTGGCAAGAAGTGGCCTTGCGGCCATTGCCAGACATCAGCCCACATCCCCATCTCTGCTCTCTTGGCCTCAGTTCCTGCCGGTGTTCTCGAGTGTGGACTTAGAGCCGGGGGTCTGGGCGCGGGGCTCAGGATGTGGAAGGAGCAGGTGGAGGTGGGCAGTGGGCCTGGGCATCCTCTAAATGCAGCCGGCAGCATGCTCGTCCACCATGTTCCAGAACATTCCGGCCCCTCAAGAGGAGATTGATCACCTCGTTTAGGTAGGACTCTTCCATGGCTTGGATGAAGGCTCCAGAACATGGTCCAGGAGGCCTCTTCCGGGCCCTGTCTGCCCCCCATCCTGTCTTATTTCTGGAACCTTCTAACCACAGTGAAGCAGCTTCATGCTCTCCGGCCTTTGTACATGCTGCCTGCTCACTCAGCCCAGAACACTTCCCCCCTCCCTCTCCAAGTCCTAGTCTGGAGCTCACTTCTGTGAAACCCCCAGGCTTCGTGAGAGGGCACCTGCTGGGGGGTCCTCCCTGCCCCACTCTGCTCCCCCCTCCTTTTTCTTACACAGGCAGCACCCCCAACGTTATCACCCCTGCCCTTGCGCTCACGGGCAGCTTGTGCTTCCAGAAAGAGTAAGACTTTGACGACACATGGATGATGTGTGGCATCCCAGCCCCACCATTAACAGCTGCGAGGATACCGTGGTGGCCTTACCTCTGTGAGTCTCAGTTTCCACAACTGTAAGAGGGTGTGAGCCCCTGTCTGGCCCCCAGCAGCCATCCACACACAGCCTTTGTTACACCCCTTACCTAGCTGCCTTTGGATGATGTTTTCTTTATTTCTCTCCCCCGGGGTAGGGAGTTTTTTGCAGATGGGGACTCTATTTTATCTGTGCCTCATTGCAAAGTAGAGACTTGATGGCTATTTGGGGGTGGTGGATGACAACCCAGCCTCCAGCCAGCTAACAGGAACCAGATAAACATGACCCACAGAGAGGAGGGGATTCATAAGGCCACAAGCAATTACAGATGGTGAAGAGATAGAGTCCTTCTTGGTGTCCAGCTCAGGACTTAAGTCTTAGTTAAAAATATCTTGATTCAGGAGAACCGCTCAGCTACCCAAATCCAGCCTGCTCCCTGCCCAACTCACGGTCCTGCTGACAAGCCCCCGAATGTCTGCGGTCTCCCTTGGGCCTGCCCAAGCCCTAGCTTAGCATTCTTTGTATCCAAGGAGGGAGGCTCCTGCTTCTCCCCCACCATCCCTCAGGTGAAGCTGTCCCTGATTCCTAGAGCAGCAAGCCTGCTGGCAAGTCATTCCTGCCTCACACAACTAGGTCTCACCTTCCACCTGTAATGCTGTCTCTCTTCAGACACAGGCCACTTTCTGTTTGCTCAGCTCCTAGGCCACAGCACTCAGTCCCCGACTGGACACTGGCAAGGCAAGGTGTGGATAAGCACTCCCAAAGCACGTCACTACTTTCCCTGAGTTAAATGGAAGTCCCTCAAAAGCCATGTCCACCAGGAACCTAAGAATGTGAGTTTGTTTGGGAAAAGGGTCTTTGTAGATTATGTTATACTTAGTAGCAAAAGACTGAATGCTTTCCTGCTAAGACTGGCAAAAAGGGGAGGATGTCCGCTATTACCCCTCTTATTCTTATTCTTAAATAACACTGGAAGTTCCAGCCAGTGCAATAAGGCAAGAAAAGTAAATAAAAGGCATACAGATTTGAAGGGAAGAAATTGAACCATCTATTTGCACAAGGCATGGTTGTCTACTTAGAAAACTCCAAGGGATATTTAAAAAAAACCAAAAAACTCCTGGAGTTGCGTCTGAGTGGCTCAGTCAGTTAAGCGTCCAACTTCGGCTCCGGTCATAATTTCGCAGTTCGTGGGTTTGAGCCCGCATCCAGCTCTGTGCTGACAGCTCTGAGCCTGGAGTCTGCTTTGGATTCTGTGTCTCCCTTTCTCTCTGCTACTCCTCCACTCTTGCTCTATCTCTGTCTCTCAAAAATAAATAAACGTTTAAAAAGTTAAAAAAAAAATAAAAAATAAAAATAAAAAACTCCTGGAACTTATATGAGTTTAGCAAAGTGACAAGATATAAGATAAACATAGAAAAAGTTATCGTGTTTTTAAATACTAACAATAAATGTATGGACACCAAAATTTAAAAAAACAATACTATTTACAACCACTCAAAAAAAAAAAAAGAAGAAGAGAAATACTTAGGTGTAAATCTAACAAAATTTAGTGTAGGGTTTATATGTGGAAGCTACACAACATTGATCAAAGAAATAAAAGAGAACCTAAATAAATGAAGAGACATACCATGTTAATGGATTGGACATAGTAGAGATTCCCATTCTTTCCAAATTGACACAGACTTAAAGCAATTCCTATTAAGAGCCCAGCAAGATTTTTAAAAATTTTTTAATGTTTATTTATTTTTGAGAGAGAGAGACACAGAGTATGAGTGGGGGAGGGGCAGAGAGAGAGGAGACACAGAATCCAAAGCAGGCTCCAGGCTCTGAGCTGTCAGCACAGAGCCTGACGTGGGGCTCGAACTCACAAACACTGAGGTCATGACCTGAGCTGAAGTCGGTCGCTTAACTGACCGAGCCACCCAGGCGCCCCTCAATTAAGTGGTTTTGTAAAAATGAGCCCAAAGAGGGGCACGTGGTAGCTTGGTCAGTTGAGCGTCTGACTTCGGCTCCGGTCATGATCTCACAGCTCGCGAGTTTGAGCCCCGCTTCTGGCTCTGTGCTGACAGTTCAGCACCTGGAGCCTGCTTTGGATTCTGTGTCTCCCTCTCTCTCTGCCCTTCCCCCACTCACTCTGTCACTCTCTCTCTCTCTCTCAAAAATAAATAAACATTTTAAAAAATTAAAAATAAAAAAAAAAGAGAAGGCAAAAAAGCACAATTCTCATCTTGTTTCTGCCTGTTCCAGGAAAGAGAATGGTCTCCAACTTGGCAAGGTTAAAACAAAGCAGAGTGTATGTTGTGGGAGCTCAGGAGCTGTGTGTTGAATTAAATGCAAAGCTGGGATTGCAACCAGATGCAAGTTAAGGAGAGAAAAATAGCCACCTGAGCTGCTATAAACGAGTCCCTTCCCCAGCCCCTGATGAATCGCCTTCCCGGGCGTTTAAGCAGCCATCATCTCAGAGGTACTACGGTAATTTCAAGAAATTATGGAGGGTAAGGGAGGTGTTGAAACAGTGGCCATGAACCACGCCTGACCTGCTTCTCCAAAAGAAAGGAATGTAAGAAAATTCTAGAACTAAGGGGCCAGCAAATGTGTTGTCAATCTTTCGAAAAGGGCAAGACGATTACAGAGTCGGTGCGCGAGTGCATCAGGGGGGCAACGCAGAATTGGAAAGTCGCTAAGACGAAAACGCACGGCATGAATCTCGCTCCCATCTTCGGTGAGTTATCAGGCTGATAGATCCAAAGAATGTCTCCGGCAAAGACGCTGATTTGCATAAACATTTGTAGATTAGGTGATCAAACAAAGGACTGTCGTGATGGAACCGGAGGGAGAGCCGTAGCTCCGTGGGCACCGTGCACAATGAGGAAGCCTGGAAGGAGAGCCCTAGCGGAGGGCCACAGGGCTCCTCTCTGTCCTGGTGCCCGTCGGCACCTCTGCGGTACGCGCGGGCAGACGTAGCCGTGTGCTTTTCAAATCTGCAAACGGCATAAACCTGGGATGCTTAAGATGAAAAATGACAGAGTCAAGACTCAAAATTAATTAAACAAGAGGCCCCAGCGTGCAAACACCAGCGGGTCAAACGTTGTCAGAGAGCATTCGCATTTCATATTGCATCATTAGGAACCAGGGAGGCTGACCCGACAGAAGGAGGCCCCTGTGGGAAGCTGCTGGCAATACATAGAAGGTGGCAAACTTCACGGGGGCCAGTGGGGACACCGAGGGGGAGAGAGGCGGGCCCACCCTGATCCACATTAATAGCACCGAGGATCCAGCTCACAGGAACCGCAGGCCACTGGGCACGTCGCGGCCGGGAGCCAGCCTTCAGTGTAAGAAGGACACGAGCGAACGGGAACGCGTCCAGGGGAGAGGTCTGCAGGGTGAGGGTCTGGAAACAGGAGTAATGATGAAGAGACAACGTCAGCCGGACCTGGAGGAGAGATGGCAGAGGCGGGGGGAGAGGGGGGACCTCACTGCAGGCTGCAGGGAAAACAGATGGTTATTGAAAAGCCGGAGTGAGCGTGGCCGTCCTGCCTCCCAGGGAAGGTGGCATAAATCCCGTCTGCAGGAAGATACATCTCGCCTGCTCCCTAGCCTTGCTGAGGGATGCAGAAGAAAAAGATGGGCCTTAACAGGATCTGCCAGTCCCCCTGTGCTGCTGAAGTGGGGTCCGAGGTTATCAGTTGGGGAGGGGCTCTGGCGATGCAGGGGGGGGGGTGTGTGAAGACAGCAGGGGGGGGGCGTGCATGGGCCTGAGAAATACAGGGGGTTGAATTGCAGAAAAGCTGGCAGGGTGCAAGCAGAGGAATCTGGGTGCCTGAGTCACTGGCGGGCGAGCTGGTGGGGTTGGGTGGGGATCTCGGCTGGGGGGTGGGGGGGCAGGGGGAGGCCAAAGGAGACTCAGGAAGGAGCTCTGTGTGGTTGAACCGGAGCTGACTGGCCGTGCCGTGGTGTGAACCTCCCTGCAGCCCCGCAGCTGCTCACACACAAATGCTCCCCTGAATGACGTTTGGAGGAAGTGACCCCTGTTCCTGGGCCAAGGGGACGGCGAAGGGACAACGTGGGGGACCCCGAGATGTTTGTAGGCGGGGCTTAGTCAGCAAAGGCGGGATGGAGGGGGAAACACGAGCTACTCCCGCCCCTCCCCGGTCCCCCTTGGCCCCCGGAAGCAGCAGAGGGAGGTGGGCACCCACAGGCCAATGAAGCAGAGTTTGAGGCAAGCTTTTTCAAGGCTCGGTGGGCAAAGAGGTCTGCCCCAAAAGGCGTGGTGCTGCTCCCTAGAGAGAATCGGGGTGCAGGAGGAGGCCATAGGGGGTGGGCACAGCCTTCTGGGAGCGCAGGGAGGGGCCTGACCGTGGGCCGGAACACAAGAGAACAGCCAGCCAGCCCTGGGTGGTTTTAGTAGGAAAACAGCAGGTACCCGACGGGGGTGCCGGAGGGACTCTTGATGACAAAGGACCCCAAGCTAGTTGAGTTGGCCGAAAGGAGAAAAGGAGGGGGCGGTATTTGGATCACACAACTGGAAAGTCTGGAATGTTCCACGTGGTTGGACCTCGGCATGCCAACCTTGTCTTCAGGGATTGCTCTCTGTGTCTCAATTCTGCTTTCCTCTGAACCAGCTTCATGGTCACATAGACACAGCATCTCCGGGCTCCCAGCCCACCAGCCCGGGCAAGAGTGGGAGAGAACGAGGCTTTTCCTCTGTCCCAGCAGGACTGACTCACCTTTGCCTGATTAGCCCGCCTTGGAATAGGTCAGGAGGGCGGGGCTCCCTGATTGGCCAGGCCTGGGTCAGGTGACCCCCGGAGCAGGTGTAAATGTAAGGGTGATGTCAACCCCCTGGACCTGGGGTTTGACCGGCTGACAAGTGACAAATTTCCATCTACACGAGTCCACAAGTCTACCTCTCGGTTATTTGTCCGCAAGGCCGGGACCCAAAGAGCCAAATACACAGCAAACACTGGGCAAACCGTGGCTTAGTTGCCGTTAGAAATACCTTAGCAGATTGTCTGTAGTTCCTTCCTGAGCGCATTCATGGGGCACTTGGGTGGTCCAGTCCATCAAGCATCCGACTCTTGGTTTCCGCTCAGGTCATGATCTCATAGTTCAAGGGATCGAGCCCTGCAGCCCCTGTGCTGACAGCTTCTCTCTTTGCGTGTGTGTGTCTCTCTCTGTGTCTCTCAAAAATACACAAACATTAAAAAATTTAATAAATAAAAATAATCACCTTCTTACCGGACTTGAGATTCACATCAGAGTCGCTTGTGCATTTTTAAATACTGCCCCTCCTCCCTTTAAAAAATAATTGTATAGGAAAGACCCCGCGAGAACCCGTGCGGACACAGGCGCCAGGCCAGAGCGGAGCGGGGCCGTGGGCCCGTGACAGGTGGGACGTGAGCCCCACGCCGGGCCGCGTAAAGGCTTGGCGGGAGCAAAGGGTAAAGTCTATGGGCAAAGGGGATGTTTCAACTGACATGTCATTTGGGGGGGGAAATGTATTCCTGGTGCAGTCAGCCCGTCAGAGGGAAGATTTCATTCCCTAATCAGTCACCAAGATATACCCACGGAAGCGCCTATGTATAATTTGCCATCATTTCCCTGAACCCCACTCCTGGCTCCAGACCTCATCTTTCTCATCCAGACTCTTTTTTTCATTATTTTATTATTTTATGTTACATTACGTTACGTTATGTCATCTCATGTCACATTATGTTATGTTATGTTATGTTATGTTATGTTATGTTATGTTACGTCATGTTATGTTATGTTATGTTATTTTATGTTATGTTATTGTATTTTATTTTTATTTTATTTTTTATATAATGTATTGTCAAGTTACCTAACATACAGTGTATACAGTGTGCTCTTGGCTTCGGGGATAGACTCCCGAAATTCGTCTCTTACGTACAACACCCAGGGCTCACCCCGACAAGTGCCCTCCTCAATGCCCATCTCCCATTTTCCCCGCCCCTGCCCCCCCATCAACCCTCAGCTTGTTCTCTGTTTTTAAGAGTCTCCTGCGGTTTGCCTGCCTCTCTGTAACTCTTTTCTTTCCTTCCCTTCCCCTGTGTTCATCTGTTTTGTTTCTTAAATTCCACATATGAGTGAAATCATAGGATACTTGTCTTTCTCTGACTGGCTTATTACGCTTAGCGTGATACATTCTAGTTCCATCCACGTCGTTGCCGATGGCAAGATTTCATCCTTTTTCATCGCTGAGCGGTATTCCGTTGTGTATAAACCACATCTTCTTTATCCGTTCTCATCCAGAGTCTTGAATCCGCATTCTTACCCCCTCTACGGCTCCCCTGCCCCCTGCCTGTCACCTCACCACCCCCTGGGCAAGCTGTCTAAAAAGTCAACTGTGGTCGTCCCTCCTCTTCCGAAAACCCCTCCGTAGGTCCACCCGCCTTCTTGCAAACCATTTTCTCCGCACAAATGGAAGCCTTGCACGCGTGGGCAGTGCTCCCCCGTTCTCCCTCCTCTGGGCCCAGGCAACCACCCGTCAGCCTCCTGTCTCCATGGATCTGCTTCTCCCAAAGGGAATTTGACTGACGGAGTGGGGCTGTGCTGGCCCGCTCCCGAGTGTGCGTGTGGGGAGGGCGTTAGAGACAAGGGGCGGCCCGTCCTCATGCTGGAAAGACAACAGCGCACCAGGAAGCAAGTAGGAAATGCTCAGGTACTCATCTCCGCAGTTCACAGCGGCGACTGGGGAACGGAAGGCGGGGCCCCAGTTAAGTCATCAGGAAGGTGTCAGAGGCCAGGGGGGCCTGTAGTTGAACGAGGCCAGAAGGAAGGACCTGCAGGTGGCCCCGGGAGGGAGGGGGAGGGGTGTCTGAGGTCTGGAAGCACCAGGAGTTCTTACGCGGGCTCTCAGAACACCTTGAGGTCAGAGGTTATTCCCATTTCCCACTTAGCAGATGGGAAAACTGAGGCCTGGGGACGGCAGAGAGAGGAAGTCTCCCGGGCTGGACATCAACGCTCCCGCCTCCCGATGGATTTGGCCACTCAGGAAGGTGGGTTCTTCCTCTCCCAGCCACGACCGGGGGGCGTCCCATCAGTCTCGATGCCTGAGCGCTGGAGAACTTTCTAGAACCGAAGGCACGCCTCTGCCCTCGGCAGCATCTCCCAGGTGGCCAAGTTCGTCCTTTCAGTTTCCTGAAACCTCTTCTGCGGCAATTTATCCCACCAGCGAGGCAGCCAAGCTCTGGAAATCAGACCCAGGGAAAGGAAACCAGATTAAACACGAGACCGCAGAAGGTGTCCCCGTTCTCCAGAGCCCAAACCCAGCAGGATCCAGAAGCTTCCCGGATCTCAGCGTGGGGCTCGGAAGCCCACCTTATTTGGGGGTGACCTGAACCCCGCGTCGGGCTGTTGATACCTCGTCGGCCCGATCCAGCTGTGAGCACAGCACTGGCCCAAGAGGGCTCGCTCGGACCCCCCACCCCTGCGACTGGGCCGTGTGCAAAGGGTGGAAAGCAACTTAAAGGTTTTTGGACCTCAAATGGCTCTTACAAAACAACATTTTTAGGAGTTAAGCAATTAATCCAAACACACATGGATTCAATTTCCTTGAAGCAGGGATGGTTTCAAGACCGAGGGAGAAAAATGCTCAGGGACGGACCCCTCGGAGATTTAGTGGGCCTCAACCAGAAAGGCCTATTACATTGCCCTCCGCCCCCCCCCCCAAAGTCACCAGAGCCCCCCACCCCCTCCTGCTTGGCGGAGGGAGAGGAGGCTCTCGGGTAACCGTGTGCCAGCCCGCTGCCCCCCGGGGGGGCCCTGGTTTGAGAAGGGGAGGAGCTCATTCTGCAGGGTGGGGCGGGGGGGGGGGGGGTTGGTGGACAGGCAGGGACCCAGGCCTCCGCTTTCGTGTGGACGGTCTTCGGACAAAAGGGACACTAAGGAGAAAAGGCAGCAAAGAAACCAGCCCGATCGCGGCACTGTTTCTCTGCAGAGCACTTCCTGCCTCTGGGTTTTCCTGGAGGCGAAGGAAGGAGCTTCAGGGCAAATGTTCGCTTCCCTCCTCGCAGAGTTTTATAACCTGGCCTCAACTGCTCGCTCGGGAGACAAGCGATTTAATAGAATTATGTGGAGACCTTTAATTGACCTCCCCAAACAAAGGAAATTAAACACAAGACGATGTTTACATAAAACTTCTACGGTCAAATGGGAAACAGGCCATCCGCTCTGGGTGCAGGAGGAACCGAGAGTTTAGAGCTCTGCCCTCTCCGGGGTCCCACGTTCTGGGGAGAGGAAGGCACGTGGGTGGGGCCCACGCCAGGCCGGGCGACCGGCCTGTGTCCCCAGCAAACGGCGTCCCTCGGTTCCCATCTGGAGGGGTGGGGAAGAGACGGTGAAATAGAGGTGAGTTCCAAAAGCTAAATGTTGGGGCACCTGGGTGGCTCAGTCGGTTAAATGTCTGACTCTTTTTTTTTTTTTAATTTTTTTTAACTTTTATTTATTTTTGAGAGATAGAGACAGAGCACGAACGAGGGAGGGGCAGTGAGAGAGAGGGAGACACAGAATCGGAAGCAGGCTCCAGGCTCTGAGCGGTCAGCACGGAGCCCGACGCAGGGCTCGAACCCACGAACCTCGAGATCATGACCTGAGCCCAAGTCGGATGCTTAACCGACTAAGCCACCAGCTGTCCCTATTAAGCGTCTTAACTCTTGATTTTGGCTCAGGTCATGATCTCACGGTTCGTGGGATCGAGCCCCACGTCGGGCTCTGTGCTGACAGCTCAGGGACTCCTGGGGATTCTGTCTCCCTTCTCTCTTTCTGCCCATTCCCCATATGTACACAGGTGCACTCTCTCTCTCTCTCTCTCAAAATAAACTTAAGAAAAAACATTTTTTTTAAAAAGAAAGCTTAATGCCTATGAAAGAACGATACCTTTGACAAAGCATTCAGCCCCCAGCCAGTGTTCGTCACTGTTCCCTGCCAAGGGGTGTGGCTGTGCCCTGAGAGCCCCGGGATTTACTTTCCACGCTCCTCTCTCTTTCCCTCCTGAGGAGAAAGCAAGCTCAGAGGGCTTCCTGGAGGAGCTCCACGCTCACTGCCGGGAAGGACGCGATCCGGGGTCCGAGGCAGGTCTCTGACTGCAAGACCGCAGGCCCGCCCTCTACAGAACCGAGCTCACAGTAACCAAGTGCCGAGCCGCCCATCTCCACTTGGTCTCTCTCCCCGAGTCCCACACTCCCAAACCCAGCCATGACCTCCACGGTTTCCCTCGGACGCCTGCCGGCTGTTTCGGACGTAACAGGTGCAAACTCCTACCTGGCCGCCATCGCACAGCCACGCTGCAACCTGCCCCACCATCTGGATTCACAGCATCTCCGGGCCTCCGGCTGCTCCAGCTGGAGGGCTGGGGCTTCTCCTGGCTCCTCTCTGCCCCTCACCCCCCACACGCAATCTGTCAGCAAATCCTCCCGGCTCCGCCTGGGACCCAGCCCTTTCCCATCTCCCAGCCACGCCCCGGAGGCTGTTCTCCAACACGGCGCTTCCTGGCTCTAACCCTCCAGTGGAGGGTTCCCACCGCCCAGAGGGAAGCTGCCCCATCCTCAGCGGGGCCCCGGGCCTCACCTCCTCACCCTTGCTGTGGCCACACCAGCTCCCTTCCGCCTCCTGAGGGCCAAGCACCTTCCTGCCGCTGGGCCTTTGCACCTGCTATTCCCGCTGCCTTGAACACTGTTCTCTAAGACATCCCGCCGGTCTTTGCTCAAACCTCCTTGTTCAGCTCTGTTTCAGCGCTGGGTCCCTTCTGGCAGCCAGGCCCGCTCTGCCCTCTCCCCGCTTTGTGTTCTGCCTGCAAACTCTCACCTCCTGTTTCTTTTTCTTTTTTCTTTTTAGATTTTCTTTTTCTTTTATTTTCTAACTATTTATTTTGAGAGAGAGAGAGAGAGAGAGCGCGTGACAGCACGAGAGGGGGAGGGGCAGAGAGACGGGGGGGAGGGGTGGGTGGGGAGAGAGAGAGTCCCAAACAGGCTCCTCGCCATCAGTGCAGAGCCCGACATGGAGCTTGGCCCCACCAACTGTGAGATCCTGACCTGAGCCAGGACCAAGGGCTGGATGTTTAACCGACTGAGCCATCCAGGTGCCCCTAAAGATTTTGTGTATAAGGGATCTCTACGCCCAATGTGGGGCCAGAACCCACGACCCCGAGACCCAGAGTCGTGCCTCCACCGGAGGAGCCGGCCAGCAGCCCCCAGACCCTCACCCGATTCTAAGAAGTCGCTGTAGTCTGTCTCCTCCTCTGGTGTCAGCTCCTGGCTCGCGGGGCACCGAGGTGCCCTCACTGGCTAGCACAGGCGTGTGATACAGGTTGAATGAATGAGTGAAAACACTGGAGAAGAGGCCCCAGTCTGCTTGGTACAAGTGCTGAGCTGAGGGCCCGTTTGGCCCGTGGGGTCCGGCGTCTTGGGGTCCTCCTGGGGGCGGGGTCCAGGGCGCAGAGCTCTCCCCAGGCCTCCAGGGACCCACGGCTCCCGGGGCACAAGTCGGCCTATGACCCAACCGTCCCCTTCCCCGGTCAGGGGTCTGTGCCCGTTCACATCCCCGCTGTGTGAGCAGAGCCCCCGGGCAGTCCCTGTCCTTGTCACTTTGAGTGCCACCTGGTAGTGCACAGTCAGCAGCCAGAAGGCTGTCCTCAGGCTGCTGGAGGCTGGTGGGCGAGAGGAGCGAAAGCGCCTGGGAATTCACCTCTCCCCCTCCCTGTGACGGATGGGTGAGCGGTGCCCTGTCGGCTCCCGGGCCCCCAGCTGGGACCGCACCTGGGTGGGACCGTTGTCTCCAAATCGTGGGCTCAGCGTGACACCATCCCCTGGGGTGGCCTCCGTCCTCCTGTCTCACTTCCCACTCACCTGCTCTGCTTTCAAGGAACGCCTCCCAACCAGCTCCTGGGGCCCCCGCCTGTGACACACCTTCCAGAGTCACGCGAACGGAGCACAAGGGCACATCGCTGTCCCCCACCCCCCCCCCCGCCCCACCCTCTTTTAAAGTTTGTTCCTTTTTGGAGAGCGAGTAAGCAGGGGAGGGGCAGAGAGAAAGGGACACAGAAGCCCAGGCAGGCTCTGCATGGACAGTGGAGACTGACGCGGGGCTCGAACCCACACGCTGTGAGATCGCGACCCGAGCCGAAATCAAGAGTGGGAAGCGTAACCAACTGGACCACCCAGGCGCTTCTCGTGTGCCCCCTTTTAGAAGATGAGAAAACTGAGGCCCGAGGGCACCCGGTAAAGGCAGCAGCAACATTTGAATACCCAGGGACCCTTCCTTAAGTGCCGGAAATGCGTTCCCAGACTGCCCCTCCCCCCCGCCCAGGGGACCCCTGAAACCTCAGACGCTACAGAACCCTCTGTGTAAATCCTCCAGCTTCATACCTATGATGACGTGGAATTTACAAATCCGGGGCAGTAACAGGTGAACAGCATTAACTAACGATAGAAGGGAACAACTGTGACAATATTCTGTAATGACACTCATGTAAGTGGGGTCTCTAACTGTCCCCCAGTCGCCCTTCCTCTTGCCACGGGGTCAGATGACAAACTGTCCCCGTGAGACGGGAGGAAAGGGGGTGAGTGACTGAGTGACACAGGCAGAGGGACACAGCGTTAGGCTACTGTTGACCTCCTGATGCTACATCACCTCGGTGCAGATCACAAGAGCAGCTGGGCACCCGGGATTTACCGCTCAGGTTACAACGTTTCAGATCAGAAGACAGGCGTGCTTTTTTCCCTTCCAACCTACACGTTTAAAAAAAAAAAAAACTTTAACGTCTTTCTTCTTTGCAGAATGAAACAGACTTGGCATTGTGCTCCCTCCCATCCCTGAAGGATTTGCTCGGCGAGAAGATAAAAAAAAAAGAAAAAGAAAGAAAGAAAGAAAAGGAAAAAAGAAAAGAAAAAAAAAAAATCATCCTGCCGTATTTTTAACTGATTGCTGGCTTGTGCCTGTTTGGTGAGATTTATTCTCTCATTAATCACTGCCCTCCCTTCATTCATGTTAAATATAAAATTGATTAGGAAAGATCCCCATCATGGTTAAAAAAATAATTAGCTGCTACATCATGTTGCCCACAGAGCGACAGAAAAGAGTGATTAAATTAGGAATATTAAAACCCCATTAATCTGCACTCAACTTAAGCTCTGTTTGTTCATCTCACGGTGGTGCTTATTATTTCTGACGCTGAAAGATATTTGAATTACCGGCTGCAACGAGGTCACTCGCTGAAAGATGTCAGGTCAGCCGTTAGTCAAAGGGGATAGGGGCGACCCAAAGTGAGGGCTGCCGGGGTGTCAGGGAGGCCCTTCCCCACGGATGTCTCTCGACGCGGTGACATCAGTCCGAAAGGTGGGTGCACCTCGCGTCCGGGCTGACCGGCTGTACGAGGGCGCACCTGTTCTCCATCGCCTTTGACGGGTCACCTGTGACTTTAGGGACCTCCGCGGAGTCTTCTGGGCTGGCGTCCTCTGTCCCTGCCCGGCCGGGCCTCCTCCTCCTGTCTGTGGGAGCCCGCGAGCGCCCCGGTCCTGTGACAGCCGTCCCAGCAAGAATGGCAGGTGTCTCCTGTTGCACACGTGTCATGCCCAGCGTGTGCGGAAGGTTCCGTCTTCCGTCTCATGGGGTGTGTCACGGTCCCGCGAGGCGGCCAGCTCGGCCGAAGGCGCGTGGCCGGGGTGAGTGGCGGCACCTGTGTTCAGGCTGGTCTGCTGGGCTCTGTCCCCGGGGACAGCCTTAGCCACTCGAGGGGCTCCTGCAGCCGACAGGGACTGGGTCCCGCAGGCCTCCCTTCGAGAAGGCGCTGCTGTGCAAGGGCCAACGGATGCGGTCCACACAGCTGTCCTGTTTTGCACGACTCTACCGTGAAATCAGCACCATCACAAATCGCTTCCTGCTGCAAAAGCCCAAGCTGGGTAGGAGGGAGCTTCCCCGGGAGCCGGAGTGAGGCCTGCTGTTGTCACCAACAGGGGACCCAGGTCCGCTCCCCACCCCACCCCCCCCCCCCACACCCCGCACCTTCCTTTTCGGTAAAATTTCAGCAAATCTCTGCTTCTAGCTGTCTGCGTCTGAATTTATTTCTTCCCTGTTAATTCCACTTGCTACTCTGCTCAAGAGCCCGGTCACCCCAAATCCGTCGCTCCTCTGGCCGTGGAGGGAGGACAAGGAAGGGACTTCCCGTTGGCTGTCTTGTTCGCGCTGGCCGTCTGAGGGTCCCGTCCCCCGGGCCCGTGCTGTCACGGGGTCCGCGCTCTGGGCGCTCCTGGGGGACGAGACCCAACCGAGGTGTCTCCCCAGAACAGCTGGAAGCGGCAACATGGAGAGGGCAGGGGTGAGGGGTGCAGGGGGCAGGAGGGGAGGCGTCCACGCGGGGTATCAGGGTCCGTGGCAGGTCTGCACAGGGGTCGGGAGGGCAGCCGCAGAGCATCATGGAAGCCGTGCGATAGATAATTCCCGAGAGGATGAATAAATGAGTGAATGAAGCCAGGCAACAAGGAGCTGGGATATCAGGACTAGCGCAGGGAGGAGGGAGAGATCCGGGGCCGGGGGGCCAGGGGAGGGGCTGCTTGCGGGGGCAGGCTGGCCTTCTGGAATCCTGGCCCCGGCAGTCTTTGGCCTTCCTACGCCTCCGTGAGGCAAAACCGGCCGCTCCCCTCCAGCCTCGGCTCCTGTTCCTCGTGCCATTTCCCTTGGAGCCTTCCTCTCCGGGCCCAGCTGACCTCCGCGCCCCTTGCCACGCCTGATCCCCCCACCTGCAGGCCCCCCGGGGACCCCACTCCTGGCACCCGCCCCCTGCCTCACACCCCTCTCTCGGCCCGCTGCGTGCGAGGAGCCCCGGCACGCCATCGAGGCCGTTGAGCCGAATCCGGTGGGGCTGGAGACCCCTTGGGTTACGTTCCCCCGTGTCCCTGACGAGGAAGCAAAACCCGGTTGGTCACCGATGTGCGGGGCTCACCCCGCGGGCTGTTGGTCACGGGCGCGCGGCCCCCTGCAAGCACTCAGACTTGACACAAAGGGGCTTCTGTGACCGTGCAGACTGGGTTCCTCTCACGCAGTGCTTTCTATCTCTGTTGGATGCTTACCAGATGTGGGGGCCAAGGACAGGCCCGGGGAAGATGCTTTTGGACTTGGGCACCGCGGCTGGTCCCAGATGACCAGAGTCGCGTCCTGGCCACAGTGCCGGCGACAGTCCAGGGATCCTGAGGCAGGCAGGCCGGCGGCCCTGGCCTCCCGTCGACCCCTCCTAAAAGGCGGGGAGGGAGCTTCCCCACCCCCTCCAAGACCTCCCCTTGCTGTGGCCCCAGCCCAGAAGCGCTCAGCTGGATTACTGGAAAAACGAAGTCGCCAACCTGTGAAAACAGTCCACGCGAATTCCTGAGGCTGGCTATTTATAGAGGCGGTTTGGAACAGCCCGGAGCCCTCCCTACAGGTCTCCTCAGAGCCACCATGGAATCTGCACAGAGGGAGCATGTGACAGATTGGACAAAGAGTCTATTTGCGCAAGGGCTCTCGAGCCCCAGGCTAAGGCTGCCTCCGCCGAGCAGAGTATCGGATTTTATCTGCCACCGGCCGGCCGTTTTTAAGGGCACAGAGCACATCTGTGTCAGCACCGCTCTCCGGGATGAGGTCCGGAGCGGGGCCAGACCTCAGACTTCACGGAAAGCTGGCATCGCCCAGGCTGGGGACCAGGCCCGGCCGCGTTTCAGAAGAGCACACTTAGGCCCATCGTCTCCGGCACAAACACCAGGGGGAGAATTTCAAATGATCTGGGGACACCCGCTTGGATAGGTCTGTTTAACGGCAAAAATATCGCGGAGAAAAAGGATTTCGTAGGTGGCTTCTGGGAAAATACACGAATCGGAGAAACATCCCAAAGGCGCCGTGAAAAGGGAGGGGGGCAGCCCAGGACCCCCTTCCCCAGGAGCACAAGGCTGGCCTTGTTTTGGCCCTGGGATGGCATGTGCCTGTCGTATTGTGGGGATCATGAGGCGGCCAGAAGGCAAGTTCAAGGACACAAGGCAGAGCCTGGGAAAAGTGCCCTGCCCTCCGACGGTGGCCAGAGGTCCCCGTGTTTAGCCAGAACCAGAAGGAAAAGAAAATCAATGTGTAGCTTGCTCTCGGCTAATGATCTTTGAAGAAGATGGAGAATTTAATGCTTCTGTGTTCTTAGCAGGGAGGGGGACGTGGGTGGACAGGGGCAGCCCCAGAAGGTGACAGTTCAGATTTCAGAGGAGGAAGGGAAGGGTCAGTGCTGTCATTTAGAGTGTGATCTGGGGACGGGGTTGTGGGAGGGCTGGGCTCCGAGAGGACCCTTCACACTGGGGTCCATGGGGGCAGGGGGTGGGCAGGGGAAGGAGCCATGAGCACCTTTGCCTGTCGAGCCGGGCACAGGAGCCCCGTGCCCCAGGGACCTTCAGGACAGAGGACGTCTGTGCCCACACAGGAGCCCCGTGCCCCAGGGACCTTCAGGACAGGGGACGTCTGTGCCCACACAGGAGCCCCGTGCCCCAGGGACCTTCGGGACAGGGGATGTCTGTGCCCACACAGGAGCCCCGTGCCCCAGGGACCTTCAGGACGGGGACCTCTGTGCTCACACAGGAAGGGGTCTGCCACCTGGGGACCTTGAATAGCCCAGCCTGGCACTAGGAAGCACAAGGGAAAGGGGTCTGAAAGGGTGGGAAGTGACACATACAAAGTCCAGTCTGGACTGGAGGCCACTAACAAATGTTTCAAGTGAGCCCAATGTAGTGAGTGGGCTCAGACAAGCCCAGTAGACCCAGAGCAAGAACCTGCACTTGAACTTATAGGATGTGGACCCCAGGGCCTCGCCCTGCCCTTTACGAGCTGTGTGACCTCCTTACAATCTTGGACCTCTGTTTCTGCACCTATAAAATGGGATGGTGAGTCATTGTGAGGGGTGAGTGAGCCTGGCATACAGTGGGTGCTTAATGAATGCCTTATGAGCCTGGGTCACCCCAGCTTTGTTTCATGTATATCCTAGGAGGGCCCATGCACTCTACCTGGGCCTTTACACTGTTACTTTTAAAATTGCATTGGGAAGTTTTCAGAAAGGTTAAAAACAAGATTCCCAAAGAAAATGGGAGACAGAGACTGACTGAGAAATCTGGCCTCAGAGTCAGAAAGTTTGCTCAAAAGGGTGTGGTCGGTTGGAAAACACGCCCCCTAATCCTAATCTCCACAGGTGAGGTGTTATCTTATTTAGAAAAAGGGTCCTTCCTTGTAGGGGCGCCTGGGTGGTTTAGTCAGTTAAGCGTCCGACTTCAGCTCAGGTCATGATCTCGCGGTTTGTGGGTTCGAGCCCCGCGTCGGGCTCTGTGCTGACAGCTCGGAGCCTGGAACCTGCTTCGGATTCTGTGTCTCCCTCTTTCTCCGCCCCTCCCCTGCTCGATCTCTGTCTCTCTGTCTCTCTCTCAAAAAACAAACACCAAAATTTCTTTTTAAAGCAAAAGGGTCTTTGTAGGCGTGATTAAGGATCTTTGGATTGAGGAGATCATCTTGCATTCTCGGGGGAAGGGGACCCTAAATGCCATTGCAGGTGTCCTTACAAGAGAAAGGCAGAGGGAGGTTTGTGACCTCGGGAGGCAGTCACTGTGGGAACACTGCCACAGGCCAAGACCATCCGGAGTCACCGAGAGCTGTAAGAGGCAGGAAGGATCGTCCCCCGGAGGGAGTGAGGCCCTGCTGACACCTTGACTTCAGGCCAGTGGCCTCGGAGCCGCGGGAGAATCAATTTGTGTTGTTTCAAGCCCCAAGTTTACAGTAATGTGTTAATAGCAGCGACAGGAAACCGATGCCAAAGGGAAAACAAGTTTATCTCCGGGAGTCCTACCCTTCACTGCGGAGGCCAGAGGAGGAGGAGACCTGACCTGCTCACCCCACGACGGCCCTGCCGGGACCCCTGCCCTCGCCCTCAACTGGAATTCCTCTCGGTGCACGTGCTTCAGGTGGGGCTGGCTCTCTGCCTCGGTTTGTCCTTCTGCAGGCACGGACTTCCGTACCCCCACTGGCAGGGGGCTGCTTCTGGGGGTGTTGCCTGCCCCCAGGGCCCCCTGCCTTAGCTCTGGAAAAGCCCTGAGCCAGAACACAGGAGGGCTGGAGGCACCTTCCTACACAGCCGGCCCACAGCTGGGCTCGCAGGCGGGCCAGAGGGATTTGGGCCCAGACAGCGTCTGCTATTCCCTCACCAGCCGCCTGACCCCCAAATGGGTCCGTAGGTCAGGCATGCTCTGTGATTGTACAATCTGTCCAGTGCGCTGCGAGGAAAGAACAGGCCGTCTTAAAGCTGGTAAGACGACGGTCTGGGCCGGCCAGGACCCACCATGAAAGGAAGCCCACCGGGGAGCTCGGAGAGGGAGGCGAACACACGCCTGGGCCTCACCATCTTGTTTGAGCACCAGGATCCACAACCCTTACTTGTGCCCGCGCCGTGCGGGGCTATCGCGGTGCGGGGAGGCCTCCTGATGGTCGCGGCGATGGGTCAGAGCAAGAGCCGAGCTCCAGACGGCGAACTCCTTCTCGCCCAGAGTCCCAGAGGGTAGCCGCCAGGTCCTCTGTTCACTCCGTGGGGAGAGGGGACCGGGGACGGAGCGGGGGGCCCATAGGACCCCAATTACCACCTGTTGACTGGCTCAGCCCCGAGAGGCCTCTTCAGGTGCCGGCTCCCAATTACAGCGCCCGTCCTGGGGGGATAGAACCGCTTCCCTCGGACCCAAGGATTCGGGGCAGAGACGGTCAGGGAGGGCCTCAGGGCTGCCCCGCATCCTGAACCAGTGGTGAACCTGCCAGGAGAATCCGTCTGTGCCGGGAATGGGAGGTGCAGTTTCCGCCCCGGACGCAAGGTGCCACAGCGGAGGGCCCGGCGGAGCTGGGGGTGCCCGGATGCCTCGCTGGCCACTCTGGGGATGCTGGTCCCTGCAGGTGCAGTCAGAGGGAAGCTGGCCCCACTCCGCTCCAAAACAAAACTATCGCCCGCAGACTGGCTCATCCCAGGGCTGGCTATGCAGGCCCCATCACCCCTGTTTCTCGCTCAGGAGCGATCGCTGCCCTGCCTTCCGGGGCAGCCTAAATCTAGGTCACAGTCACAAAAATTATGCAGCATTTTATTTTATGGTTTCTACGAACTGCTCGCCTGGGCCTCTACCACCTGTTACCACTGATGAAGTTTTTTGCAGGGGGTGGGGGGAGGCCCGGAGCCGACAGCCAAGAAAGAATTCTTGAGTCGTCTTGGGTGCCAAAAGGCGATTTTGTTAAAGCACGGGGACAGGGGGACAGGACCCGTGGGCAGGAAGAGCTGCGCTGGGGTTGTGATGGGTGACGGGTTGTATCCCCTCAGGTCAGGAGAGGGGCAGGGACAGGGTAAGTCTCTAAGGAATCTTGGAAGCAAGGTTTCCGGGACCTTGAGGGACTAGCTGTTGCTAGTGAGATGCCATTTATTACCATTTAATAAAACCTCCGTCCTGAGACCCTTCAGATGTGTATCGGGGGCCATGAACTTGGAGTGGGATTGCCAGCATATATCTTGGGGCCGTCGAGATAAAAGAAGTTGACTTACAGGGTCCCCGAGGTTGGGATCACGTTAAGCCGAGATTCCCCTTGGCCCCCCGCAAAGTGTCACCATCGAGGCAGCCGAGCTCCTAGAGGGTGGTCACTCTGCTCGTTTCCAGGACTCATCAGCGGGCCGTAGGCAGTAAGGGAATTTAGTGTCTCCTCTGCCTTAGTTTCCCACGTCACCACGGCAAGGACTTTGACCCCTTTCCATCTCGATGAGGTGACATTAGGGCTCCAGGAAACGGAGTCGATCGGTTTCCGGAGATCAGGCTCTGGAAAAGATGGCCTTTTTCTTGCCGTTTACTAAGCTATCTGTCCGCCGAAGGAGACTCCTGTCCAGCATGACTGTGATACAGCTGCAGAGGCCCGGAAGAAATCTGGATTATCTGCCAAGCCCAGGCCGGGACCAGTCACGACCGACACTTTTCCCCGTTTATTCTCTTCGGAGGAAAAGGAAGGGAAGAAACGTTTTGAGTCTGAGGCCATTTTTGTATTTCAGAAACAAAACACACAGAACAGGATGAAAACCAAACCCCCCCCCACCCCACCCCCTGCCTCGGCTCTCTTTTGTCCCAGCTGAGCAACATCCAGCTGGCTCACCAGGCGGCAAGGAGACTGGAGTCGCGAGGCCAGCCCAGAGAGGGCGAGTAGGGCGATCAGCGCCTCCTCTCCCGTGCAGTCGTCCTGGGTTGCTGCATATTCAGGGCTGCCCACCCCCCTTCCGGCGCAGTGGTCTGCACGACCCCCCGTGACGCGTCTGATTTGCAGGGACATGGGCTCCCCAGCCCCTCGCCTGCCGTGTCTATGCAGACGCTGCCCGGACTGTAGGCTGAGGCGCTGACGTGACGGAAGAGAAGGAGGTCCTTCTGCGTCTCCCCCTCCCCTGTTCACACCCTGTCTCCTTCAAAAGTAAATACACATTTAAAAAAATAATAAAAAAAAAACCAAAGCCTATTTTGGGTTTTTTTTTTTTTTTGGTTTTGTTTCGTTTTGTTTTTACCTTGCGAACAAGTGAGCCTACACTCCGATGTAGAGACCCAGCACAACAAGCATCTGTTTCTTCCCACGGGGTAGGGGAGCAGAACAAGAGAAATTTGGGGGCCACAGGATTAGCCACGCATCGTGGAAGAAGGTCCTGGGATCAACGGACCCTGCGTCCGACTGGGCAATAAAGGATCCACCGCTGAAGGTGTAAAGAGAAGGGTGAGCTGTGGGTTCCGAGAGAGCCGGAAACAGAACCACAGGAAGCAGGTCTGTGCAAACAGATGTGGGGAGAGCAAGCTGCAGCGGCCACACCGGCCTGGCTGTGTGGCTTTGTTAAGCCCCTTAACTTCTCTGGGCTTCGTTTTCCTCTGTCCCAAGACCTGGCCTCCTGTCTTCTTTCCAGCGCTAACGTCTTTGATGCAATGACTAGGAATCACCGAAAGCAGGGATTCCTAGAACACACAAAACCACCTGCTTGTTTCTTCAAATCTCGCTCTCCCTGAGCTATCTCTTAATTCAAATACTCAGGAATTTCTGTTTAAGTTATTAAGCTCACCATAACAAAGCGTTCAGTGTTTAAGTCATTTGATCTTTTTTTAATTATTATTATTATCCTTGATGTAGTAATTCCCCTTCTAGGAGTCTGAACAAAGCGTGAGCATTGAGGCACAGACTCATTCTTTGACCATGACCAGCAAAGAATCAAAAGACAAAGTCAACAAGCAAACAAACAAACAAACAAACAGACAAAAAGACAACCGACAGATGAACACAATCAAAATAAAGCGTAACTCTTCGTGGAAACTTTCACAGCGGTATTTTTTTAAACGATGAAGTATTCACAGTGTAAACACGCACACAGAAACACGCCCACACACACGATAAATATCGCCAATAGCACACGGCTCTTTCCTCTTGGACACCGGACTCAGGCTCAGGATCCTACTGAACACAACACTCCGAAAGGCCACCATCAGTTGGAGTCGGCGTTCAGACGAGACCTGCTAGCGACCTCAGTCTGAGACCCTTCGGCGAGAAGTCCAACAGTCAAGGTCAGGGTGAAAAAGGAAGCTTAAATAGGAGCTTGGTGGAAGGTCAAATGAAGGCGAGTGCAGGGCTGTGATGGCCCACTAGGGACGAGAGAGTCACTTCCTAGGATGAGGTGGTTGGAGACTGAATACGTTTCCTGCTGCTTTGGTTGGAATTCCAGGAGCAGAAAGTTGTCCTTCTGAGGCAAATTAGAAGCTTTGGGGTTTTCTAGTCTCCCCATTCCTGGAGGGGGATGGTCCTGGGAGTCTTAGCTACTCGAAAATGCCAGACTCTCGGGGCTGAATGGATGCTGCTGCAGAGAGCATCTCTTAGTTGTTGGAGAATCGATAGGCCTTGGGGGGAAACTCCTTCAAAAGTAGGTCTGCCCCAGATCGTCAACCACCGCATGACGAAACATCACCGTGATGTGCCAGGTGCCGCCTGAGGGTCTCTGGGCTGGCAGAGGGAGGACCGGGGTCCCCCTGGGCACCTCGCCAAGGAGGCTGGGAAGAGCCATTCGCCCCGTCCCTCCTCGCGGAGGACAGATGCCCCGAGGACAGGGAGATTAAGGGGCTGAGCCATAGAAATTTACGGACCACGTGCGGGCAGGGGGACGCAATCTTGCTGCCCGGCGACACCTGGGCCCCATCGCCTGCATCCGAGATGACAGAGCGACTTCTCCCGGCGGCCACGCGCCCCTTCCCCCAACAGACGCTCTCCATTACCCTCGTGGGACTGCGTGATTTCCAGGACCGAGTTTCTTAGATTAAGTCCTTTATTAACCCTCGGGCGGGAGGGGGGGAAATGGGCGGAGACAAGAGCCTTCTCCGTGTCTTCATTTCCTCCCCCCCCCCCGCCCCCCATAAATCCATTCCGAGTCAATGACATTTGCAGAGTGTATTTTCACGGGTCTCCATAATCCCTTCAGAATATTAAGGCCGCATTACTTTATCTTTGGTTACATTAACTTCAATTTTCCTTATGAGTTAGTATTTGGCTAAAAATTAATATAGTGAAGTTGAAAAGAACCTTATGATAGGAAAAAGACTGGTTTCATCTCTGGGTGCTCAGATCCCGGAGTACGCTGGGGTTAATGTAATTAACTTACAATTTGAGCCTGGGTTGTGTATATACACTGAATCTCCCCACTGGAAACGAGATTAGATTTTATTACTCTATATATCCTGGTTATCTTCGCTGTGCCAGCTCGGTGCCGCAATGAAAATGCAGAACCATCTGATACTGAGCCCATGCAGTTTATTTAAGGATTTAATTAAATGCTCTAAATGGAGAGCTTCCCCGAATTAACATTTTAAATGTGACTCATTCCAGGTTTAATATTGTCTCAATGCCAACCTGGGAAACTCCGTGGTCAAGTTGTTGACGTTCGAATTGAATTCATTTGGGTGGCTCCGGGGGGATCCATTAATTAATCTAAACAACTAATGGGGATGGGTTCTGACTTTTGATGAAGATTATTTACTGAGACAATTTGCGATGAATAAAGAGTCACAGTAGGCAAATGCTTAATTGAATTCAAAAAAGTCTCATTGTGTTTAATATCAGGGACGCATCGTGGGAGTGAGCTTTGAAATACCATGAAAGGGGCCATTGCTTCAGTATCTTCGGAGCTAGGCACTAATAACAGAGTGAACGGGTAATTACATTTTCCTGGGTAATTTGCTGCTTGCAAAAGGACAACAGGTCTGGCTGGCTAATCGCTTCCGTGGTAAGAGATTTCTAAAAGCACAAACTTTGCCCTTGGAAGGCAAGGGACCCCACTGGTTGCCCAAAGGCAAAGCTATCTGACTCCGTCTCAGCCGCACACAGCTCTGTCCTCACTGTCAGGAGCTCGGCTGAAAAAGCCCGCCTCCACCCCCACAAAGCCCCCAGGCAGCCACTTTGCCAGACTCCAGGGTCTCTGATGAATCCAGTTGAATTAAGTGAGGACGAGCATCCCCGGTCCGTCCATCCGTCTTTCACCGTCCGTTTTCACCATCAGGGTCAGCACAAGTCGGACCTCTGCTTGGAGGAAAATGGAATGCTGCCCCAGCAACCAGTACAACACCCATTCTGCCCGGCCTTCAAGGCCCAGGGCTGTCCCTGCTCCACGCAGAATCTGAAGATCACCGCCGTTCACGGTGCCCTCTCTCCCGGCCGATCAAGGGCTTGCCCCGGCTTCTCTGATGTAGCTCAGGACCTGCAGCACCGGCATCACTGGGCATGTTAGAAAGGCAGACTCCCAGCCCGAGTCCAGAATCTGCCTTCGGCCAGACCCCCAGGGGGCGGTGCCCTTTCGAGTTGAGGCCACGTACCCGGCGCACTTATTCTGTGGGATAATTATGCCGCCCCGCTGAATGAGCTTTTCCTTCTCTGGTCCCCCTGGTGTCAGGGCTCTGCTTCTCTGGGATCTGCCGTGACCCCCAGGACCGGAAGAGACCTTGAAAAAGACGGAAGTGATTGGTGGTTTCTCCCCAAACCTCTCTCCAACCTGGCTGAGGGCGGGGAGCCCAGGAGCTGATTCCTCCGAACTGGGTACCACAGGAACTCAACCCTGCCAAGGCCAGGGAGCACCTGACTCCCACTGTGACCCCCCTCAGAGCCTCAGGCCTGGGGACACTCAAGAGTGAATGAGCGGTCGGTCATTACCGTGGGAGGGATGCCAATAGCTCCTAGATGCCCGTTCTAGTCAATGGCTTGTCCTCAACAGAGCGGACTTGATGTCCCCCGAAAAGGTCCCCGTGCTCTGTGTCCGGCCAGCCAGACCCCCCGCCTCCCACGTGCAGATCTGTTCATGTTTTGGTGGAAAGTGCACCTGGGTTCTGGTTGTGTAAAGCTGGGCCTAACGTGATTTTTGCCAAACAAATCAATGATGCAAAGGTGATCTGTGCGACAGAAGAGTTGTGTTCTGTAAAACGGCTCACCCCACGGAGGAGGCCTCCTCTGTGCACTTACAGTTTGTCTGAGAGCACTGGTGACTTAAGCGAGGGCAGATGGTGGACGTGGGGTAAAGAAATAAAAGTGTCAGGGCACCTGGTGGGTCAGTCGGTTAAGCGTCCGACTTCGGCTCAGGTCATGATCTCACAGTCCGTGGGTTCGAGCCCCGCGTCGGGCTCTGTGCCGACCGCTCAGAGCCTGGAGCCTGCTTGGGATTCTGTGTGTCCCTCTGTCTCTGCCCCTCCCCTGCTCATGCTCTGTCTCTCTGTCTCTCAAAAACAAATAAATGTTAAAAAAAAATTAAGAAACATGCAGTGCCTGGGTGGCTCAGTCGGTTAAGCGTCCGACTCCGGCTCAGGTCACGATCTCGCGGTTCGTGAGTTCGAGCCCCGCGTCGGGCTCTGGGCCAACAGCTCAGAGCCTGGAGCCCGCTCCGGATTATGTGTCTCCCTCTCTCTCTCTGCCCCCGCCCCCGCCCCACTCACACTCTGTCTCTCAAAAAAATAAATAGACATTAAAAAAAAAAAAAAGGAAAGAAAAAGTGTTAAAAAGCCAAGTGATCAGAGCAAAGGAGACGATCCGGAAAGAAAGAAAACAAGCTGAAGGACGGCAGCGGGTATTTGCAAACCACACATCTGATAAGGAACCAATACCCGTAACACACAAGGAACTCCTATAACTCGATAGCAGAAAAACCCAAACAACCCAATTAAACCATGGGCAAAAGACTCGAATGGACATTTCTCCAAAGAAGACATCCAAATGGCCAATGGATGTATTCACGGGCATGTCAAAAGATATTCAACATCGCTGATCAGGAAAATGTCAGTCAAGACCATCTCACTGGGACCTGTTAGGATGGCCATTAAAAAGACCTACATATGGAGAGAAAACACGTACTGGTGAGGATGTAGAGAAATTGGGAGGCCCGTGCACCATTGGTGGCGAGGTAAAATGGCACAGCCACTGTGGAAGACAGTGCGGAGTTTCCTCAGCCAGTCAAAAATAGAACTATCAGCAATGTTGCTGGTGCAAATGTCTCCAAAAGAATTAGAGTCAGGATCTTGAAGCGATCATCGCCCTCCTACGTTCATCGCACCGTTATTCACAACAGCAGAGATGTGGAAGCAACCAAAACGTCCACCGGCAGATGGATGGATACAGAAGGTGTGGTCCATCCATACGATGGGATATTATGTAGTCAGTCTTAAGAAGGAAGGAAATTCTGGCACCAGCTACAATATGGATGAGGCTTGAGGGCGTGGGGCTCCGTGAACTAAGCCAGTTTCAGAAGACCAAATACTGTGGGATTCCATTTATATGAGAGAATGAAAGCTCCCGAACTTGAACTCGTAGAGGCGGAAGGTAGAACAGAATTTGCCAGGCGCTGAGGGAAGGGGGCAAGCAGGAACGCGACTCAGTGTGCGTGAGGTTTCAGTTACCCAGACGAGAAAGGTCTAGAGACGTACTGAACAAGTATTCCATACACTTAAAAATTTGTCAAGAAAGTAAAAAAAAAAAAAAGGGGGGGGGGGCCTGGGTGGCTCAGTGGGTTAAGCGTCTGACTTCAGCTCAGGTCATGATCTCACAGTCCGTGAGTTCGAGCCCCGCGTCCAGCTCTGTGCTGATGGCTCAGAGCCTGGATCCTGCTTGGGATTCTGTGTCTCCCTCTCTCTCTGCCCCTCCCCCACTCATGCTCTGTCTCTATCAAAAAATGAATAAATGTTAAAAAAAATTTTTTTTTAAGCCAACCAATAATAGTATTTTACCAATGTTAACTTCTCAGTTTTAGCCATGGTTATTTTAAGATGTTAACATTTCAGGGGCGCCTGGGTGGCTCAGTCAGTTAATCCAGAGTCTGACTCTGGATTTAGGCTCAGGTCATGATCTCATGATTCATGGGATTGAGCCCTGCGTTGGGCTCTGTGCTGACAGCATGGAGCCTGCTTGGGATTCTCTCTCTCTCTTTCTCTCTCTGCCCTTCCCCTGCTGGTGCTCCTTCCCCTCCCCCCATCTCAAAATAAATAAATAAACATTTAAAAAAAAATTTTTTTTTAACGTTTATTTATTTTTGAGACAGAGAGAGACAGAGCATGAACGGGGGAGGGTCAGAGAGAGAGGGAGACACAGAATCTGAAACAGGCTCCAGGCTCTGAGCCATCAGCACAGAGCCTGACGCGGGGCTTGAACTCACAAACCGCGACATCATGACCTGAGCCGAAGTCGGCCGCTTAACCGACTGAGCCACCCAGGCGCCCCTAAATAAACATTTTTTAAAAAAGATGTTACCATTCAGGAAGCTGGCGAAGGACATGTAGCCAGGCTTCTCCATCTCGGTTCTACTGACATTTTGAACTAGATCCTTCCTTGTGGTGGGGCCATCCTGTGGATTTTAGGATGTTTAGCGGCACCCCACTGGGTGCCAGGAGCAGTCCTACCTACCCACCCACCCCCATGTGACAAGCCACAGTGTCCCCTTACCCTGCTGAATGTCCCCTGGTGGGGATGCTCCCAATTAAGAACCACTGTCAAACAGAACCCTTTGCCCGGTCTTTGCACTGTTCTAGAAATCTAAAATTATTTCGAAATTGAAAGTTTATGCCATAACACCAAAGGGACAATCCATGAAAGAAATCATTGATAAGCCCAGCTTTGTTAAGATTAAAAACCAGTGCTCTGCAAAAAGTGGGTTCAAAAGAATGAGGAGACGAGCCACAGACTGAGAGACAGTATTTGCAAAGGACACATCTGATAAGGGACTATTACCTGATATATATAAAGAACTCCTACAATTCAACAATAAGAAAACAAACAGCCCAGTTAAAGATGGGCCAAAGACTTTGACAGCTCTCCAAAGGAGATATAAGATGGCAAATAAGCATGAAAGTATGCTTTACATCATGTCATTAGGGAAATACAAATTAAAGCAACAATGAGACACCACTACATGCCTCTTAGATTTGCCCAACACCCAACGCCGGTGAAGATATGGAGTAGGAGGAACTCACTCACTGCTGGTGGGGATGCAAAATGGCGCAGCCACTGTGGAAGCCAGTTTGGCAGTTTCTTATGAAACTAAACAGACCCTTACCACACCACCCAGCAATCGTGTTCCAAGGTATTCACCCAAAGGAGGTGAAAACTTACCTCCGCACAAAAACCGGCACGTGGATTGCTTATAGCAACTTGATTCATGCTTGCCAAAACTTGGGGGGCAGCCAAGATGCCCTTGAGTAGGTGAAGGGATGAATAGACCGCGGTCCAGCCAGACAGCAGAATGCTATTCAGCACAAAAAGAAATGAGCTATCAAGCCATGAAAAGACACGGAGGAACCTTAAATGCATCTCGCTACGTGAAAGAAGCAGGTCTGAAAAGACTACAGACTGTGGGATTCTATCTGTCTGACGTTCTGGAAAAGGCAGGACTATGGGGACAGTAAAAGGATCAGTGGCTGCCCGGGGTTAGCAGGGCAAGGAGGGAGGGATGAGTGGGGGGAGCCCTGAAGATTTTCAGGGCCGTGAAACTACTCTGGATGATACCGTAATGGTGAAAACACGTCATTTTGCATTTGTCCAAAGCCATAACGTGTCCGATACCAAGAGCGAAGCTTAATGTAAACTGTGGACTTTGGGTGATAGGACGCGTCCACGGAGCCTCATCCGTTGCAACAAATGTACGCTCTGGTGGGGGTGTTGATCATGGGGGAGGCTGTGCATGAGGGGGAGCAGCGGGTACGCAGGAAAGCACACGAGGCCGGGAAAAATGAGGTCGGACCAGAGCCAGCACGGATGAACTTCCTCCAGCCCACGGTGTCTCAAATTAGCTCATACTGGAACCAGGTTGTTGCTCGGACAGTAGCTGTTAGCAGGGTCCCACGAGACTCGGTTCCCCGGAATACACCTTGGGAAACGGTGTTCTCATCCGTTGTCCTCAACCAGGCGCGGGCTTGCGCCCCAGCGGATAACTGACAACGTCTGAAGGCATCTGCGGATGTCCCGAGGAGTGGGGCTGCAGGCACCAAGGGGGTGGGGACCAGGGATGCTGCTCCCGCCCCTCAACGGGCAGGACTCTCCCGTCACACCCGTCAACAGTGTCACAGCTTCAAAGCCCGCCCCCCCCGCCCCGAGTCACGGGACATTGGCAGTTACGAAGCAGTACATTCAGCCGGCATAACTCCTTGGAAAGGAGAGCCCTGCGTTCGCTGTTGCTTATCGACCCGAGGGTCTCTGGGGGCTCCCTGCTAGTGGAGGTGGCTGGGTGGGAACCATGGGAAGAAAGGGACAGTTTGGTCGGCTTTGGAGACCAAGTGCAGGCCCAAACTCGTGGGAAAGCAGAGACGCAAAGGAACACGAACACTGGGATGCCAGCGGGCAGGAGACGTCCCTGTGCCCCTGACACCCGTGATTCTGTCCGCGGAAGAGATTTCACTTGCTCCCACTCACAGGTGCAGAGACCCAAGAGTGTGGTCCCAGAGGGGATAAAATGGAGCAGAAATATCACCCCATGGGACTCTGGGCTGACCCCTGGCTCTCTCTGGTCCCTAAGGGGCAGGCTGTCCCCTGGGAGTGAACCCTGCCAGACCAGCCTGTCCCCCATTTTTCCTCCTGCCACAGCCCCGTCCCAGGGAGCTAAAGGGAAGCTTTGTGCGAGCTCCTATTTTACTGCATTTGTCTCATTGCCAACCTTCAAAATGCCAAACGCTGCCACTTGCCCTGGGGGAAGTAATTTCATCTCTTACCCCGAATGTCACCGCAGAAACTCACTTCAGACCCCACTGACTGATCGGTTTCTCCTGCACCAGCATCCACCGGCATGCCAGGCGTCAAAGACAAAGGGACTCACCTCTGCCTCTCCGCGCCCTCGGCTCTCTTTGGTAGTAAAATCGCAAGCTGCCACTTCCAGATCCTGAAAGAGACGTGGAAAATAAGGTATTCGCAGAAGAAGCTTAACTATGACACGTCCACATATTACGAAACAGTTATGCAGCTGCTAAAACAATGCCAGCATGTATTGAAGAAGGGGAAATGTTCACATGATGATGTTAGCTGGAAAAAAAAAGAATGCAATATGAGCTCAAGTTGGTAAAAATAAAATAGAAAGGGTAGAACAAAAACAAAAAAAAAAGGAAAAAAGGCAGAAAAACATTATGTTTTATGTGCAGCCAGAAAACGTGTAGATCGTTTGCTTCCTTCTTCTGTTCTGTACTGTTCTGTATTTTCCAGAGTATGTATGAATTCGATGATGTGTAATTAAAAGTTCATTTTTTTAAAATGTGTAATGTTTATTCATTTTTGAGAGACAGAGAGAGACCGAGTGTGAGCAGGGGAGGAGCAGGGAGGGAGGGAGACACAGAATCGGAAGCAGGCTCCGGGCTCCGAGCTGTCAGCACAGAGCCCGACGCGGGGCTTGAACTCACGAACCGTGAGATCATGACCTGAGCCAAAGTCGGCCGCAGAGCCACTCAGGCATCCCTGAAAGTCCATTTTTAAAAGAAAGCGTAAATCCTAGGGTTCTCCTCAGGCTCGGGGCACTGATGCTCTAGTAAGTGACATCCCACAGGAAGGGGTCACATCTGAAGCCACCGGTCCCCTTCTCTCCTGATGTATCGTCAAGAACCTCCCCACAATGAGCCCACAACAGTCATCTTCAGGGCGTTGCTTTCTGGGGGTCGAAGAGGGCAGAAGGGAGTCTCTGGGAAGAACACGGCATGGCCCATTGCCTCAAAGCCAGAGGCACAAAAAAGTTCTTCAACGGCACAAACCCATTCCGACCACAGAACAAGAGCCCCGACCCCTTCCCCTGCCGTCCCACCCATTTGGACACCTATGGAATCTTCCAGAACCGACTGGTCTTGCAAGATGCTCCCTGGGCCTACCAGCGTATCTTAGACCTGATACCAGAGTCCAGCGGACAGGGGGAGCGTATCTGGACGTCCCACCCCACTCCCACCCTGACATACGTCGCCAAGCACGCAGGGGATCAATTTCTGGCGAAGCCAGCCTGGAGTGGGGGTCCCCCAATGTGCCTTTGCAACAGTCCCCAGGCGATGTGCTGCTGGTCAGGGGACCCCACCTGGAGAACCAGGGAAGCAACAATACAGAGGCAGCCAGGTGGAAACACCAGCTCCTCCTTCTTGTGAAAACGGTCGCAGCGCTCCGGATGGCCCGCCCCGGTCACGGATCCAGAGGGCGCGGGCACGCCGCCCCGTGGGTGCGGACACGCCAGGCTTGTGGGCGGGGCTCGGCCCCCGCAGAGGGTAAGCCCCCTCCCCGGGGGAAATCTTCTTCGTGGCTGGACGGACAGGAGCAGGGTCCCCTCCTTTGTTCGTGCAGACGCCCGTGCCCAGAGCTGTGGTCTCCACTCAGCCCCAGCCATCTCCTTGGTGGCCAACTGGCGAGAAACTCATTGGAATTCAGGTTGCTTGTAAATACCTGCAGGTTTTGAGATTTTGCTGAGGTCCGGAGCTCGGGGATTTTGCTCGGGGAGTTTATCAGAGTTAAGTCGGTGTAGGGAAAAAGAGGTGGGTGTGTGCGGTGGGGGGAGATGGCGGGGATCAGTGAAGATTAGTAAATTATTCACACATCGCTCTCTACCAGAACGGAAGCTCGCCTTCCACTCAAGAATGCTTATCAACACCCTTAGGTTTGTTTTTCCATCCATGTTTGAAGGAGGTAGAAGGGAAAATAACATCATTTTTAATTAAGAAATTAAGCCGTCCCCTTTCCCAAATATTCGGCTCTGAATTCATCACTTCCAGGAGCGGGGGGAGGGGAGAGTCCAAGCATCGCAAGAAAATGGTTTTTTCATCATCCGCAAAATCCGATGCCCAAAATAGCCCCTTTGTTGCCCTGGCAACTAGCATTTGCTCCCCCCCCTCCCCCCCATCCCTTTGCATATTGCTGCATATTTCTATCACCTCTTTCCAGGCACAGTTCATAAACAGGACGGCATAATAAAGAATGTTATCACCAGTGACTTACAGCCCAGCTGCGCTCAGCGAGATAGAAAGCGGGAAGCAAATACAATTTCATGCAGCGAGGGTAACAGATTGATTGGGTGTCCTTCAAATGCGATGCCTCTTCTTTAAGTCAGTCCAAATTCAGAAAGAAAGTTGGGCTCGTCCTTTTCCTGGCCGCGATAGACAATCCACGCGGCGATAATGCCCGGGGGTCTCATTAGGACTGGAACCATCCTGCCCCGAGACAGGGATTATTCCGACAGACTTAGCTCCTCTCTCTCCCTCCCTCCCCTCCTCCGCTCCCGTCAAAGGGCCGAGGCCCCGGGATGTGGGCCTTTTCGAATTAATTATCCTCTCTCGCTGAGAATTACTCGGGCTCCATTGCTGGGGGCAGTGGGGGCGGGGCGGGGGCTTTAGCTGATGAAGATCGAGTACGATTTTTCACATCCGTACCTGGATCCTCCCGTCTGGAGAGCGGCCGTGTCCGTTATGGGGTCTGTCTCTCTCCCCGGTTCAGGCAAGATCCCACTACGGGCCTGGTATTCCTCCTGGGCCCTCGGGTAGACTTCTCAGAATCCCACGCCGTGGTGGCATTCGGCAGGGGAAGCTCTAAAGAACGTGGTCCCGGGGAGAATGAGCAGGAGAACCCCCACCATCCTCCCGGAAAAGCTTAGGGGCTGCCTGGGCCCCAGGCACCATCCAGAACGAAGACTCCATCCTTCCTTGTACAGACACCATTTATGAAGCCGGCCTGAAGGTCGTCCCCGGGCCACTGCAGGAGAGGGAGGCAGAGAAAGCGGTCGCCTTCCTGAAGCCCGCAGAGGGGAGGAGGAGAGAGGGGCACCACGTCTCGTGGGCACCAGGGAAGCATCCCTGGCGCTCGGCTTCCTCCCGGCCGGTGGCCAAGACCCTTGCGGGTGCCGGTTCCCACGCAGCGGTTGGTCCGGGCTAAAGAGTTTGGGCAGGTGGCTCTTTGGGGGGGGGTGGGGCCCCGCAGCGGGGAAGAAGACGACTAGGGTGATGGGGTAGCCCTCCCGTGCCTCCTGGGTTCTTGGCTCCGTCCAGGCCGGTTCCCAAGGCCGGACCGGGAGGCAGTTTATGCATTACCTGATGTTCTCGCCAAGCCTTCGCTGCTGGGGTGCAGGAAGCGAGAAATTCTGGAGGAGAATACAGCCAGCTCTGGTCCCATTTGCAGGAATTCACCTGGCGTCAGTCAGTTTCTCAGAGCTCACGTCTCAGGGCCCTGCTGGAAATTTTGTTTTAATGTATTTTCAATTGAGAAGCTCACATAACATAAAAGTAACCATTTTATTGTAATTTTTTTTTTAATTTTTGAGTTTATTTTGAGAGAGAGAGAGAGAGACAGAGCATGCAAGCCGGGGAGGGGCAGAGAGAGAGAGGGAGAGAGAGAGAATCCCAAGCAGGCTCCACGCTGTCAGCTCGAATCCACGAAGCATGAGATCATGACCTGAGCCGAAACCAAGAGCCAGATGCTTACCCGACTGAGCCCCCCAGAATCCCCTAAAATTAACCATTTTCAAGTAAATGGACAATTCAGGGGTTTTTCCTACATTCACAGTGTTGCACAGCCATCACCTCTATGTATTTCCAGAACATTTTCATCGCCCCAAAAGGAAACCCCAGACCCACCAAGCCATTATTCCCCATTGCCTCCTCTTTCCAGACCCTGGCAACCTACTGCTCTGCATTCTGTCTCCACTCTCTTCTGGATAGTTCTTGGAAGTGGGATCATGCAGTAGGGACTGGTTGCTTTCACGTAGCATCTTCGAGCTTTACCCACATTGTAGCAGGTGGTCAGGACTTCATCCCTTGTGTGGCTAAATAATATGGCTTTGTCTGGATGCACCAGGCTTTGCCCCTCCATTCATCTGCCCACAGACATGGGATGGTTCGTTGACTTCTGTGACCAGCACTGCTGTGAGCACACGTGTGCCTGTATTGGTTTGACCGCGTGTTTTCAATTCTCTGGGGTCTATACCCTGGAGTGGAATTGCTGGGACACAGGTAATTTTTTTTTTTTTTTTCCGGAGGGAGAGAGCGCAAGCAGGGGAGGGGCAGTGAGAGAGGGGGACAGAGGATCTGAAGCCGGCTCTGTGCCGACAGGCTGATAGTGGTGAGCCCGACCCGGGCCTCGAACTCATGAACCGTGAGATCACCACTTGAGCCGACGTCGGATACTCAACCAACTGAGCCACCCAGGCGCCCCAGACCACAGGTAATGCTGTGTTTAACTTTTTAAGAACCCCCCCAGACTGTTTTCCAGAACAGCCACACCATGCCACATCCCCACCTGCAGGGCACAAGGGCTCCCCTATTTGAACACCCTGGCCGGCACCTGTTACCATCGGCCTCGATTCTAACCATCCCGCGGGCATGACGTGGTATCTCACTGCTGACCAGTCTTTCCCCGATGACCCATGACGTTGCGTGACCTCAGTATGGGCAGTGGCTCCCGCCTGAACGTGACCCGCGTTTCTTTTCTTTTCCTCTCTGCAAAGAAATGGGGCTCTTGAAGGAAGATCCTCACTCACGGAGTCCAAAACTGCACAATGGGCCCTGGGGCACATGTGGCCGGGAACACGATCCCTCCGAGACAGACGGAGAGAGAGAACTTTCCATCCCTTTCCTCAGACCTCCCTGATCACAGAGCCGAGAGAGAACCGTAGCAGAAGGTTTAGAGAAATCCTTAACGTCAGATTCTCTGCCGTTGCAGGAGCCTCTGAAATGCTCCACGGAGGGGACTAGGAAGACACGTGCCCGTTCCTTCCACGCCAAAAGGAAGGTCGGAGGCGGGGAAGCTCGTTTTCGTTTTCTTTACAAGCGCAAGGAGGCTTGCAAATCCCCTGTATCCTCCTCACCTTGAGCACGTTTCCAAGAAAGGCGAAACAAAACCGAGTTCGCATTCTGCAGACAATGAGGGGTTTTGTAGGACAGTAAGTTCACAGTTAATTTCTCCCTCTCCTGAGACCCGACGTCCTGACACCATAAAACATGTCTATGGGCCATCAGATGATGGGGTCCCAGAATCTATGGGAACATTAAATGGAGGGAAATGTGCTGAAAAATGACACTGTGTCGCTGCCCCTGCCCCCCTGCTCTGGGCTGTGTCATTACAGGTCAGACACCTGCTTCCTCTTTGTCATTCTCTAGCATGACAAACGCACCCGCACCCTGGCCCACAGTCTCGTCAGCCTGCCTGCCGACACAGCCTCACGGCTGGCCTTTCTCCTGGAGAGGAGCCCTGGTGGGGACAGTCTGTCCCCCGTCCTGTCCCCCACGGGCTCGCATCAGTCATTGGAGATTTCACTCTGGCCCAGTATCAGACACCAGGGCTGTGACCCCAAGAGAAGGCTGGGGGCCTGCAAGGGGGCAGTGAGAAGAGGGGCCGGAACTGGGCTTTAAATGGGAGGGAGGTTCACCTGGGTGGCTCAGTCGGTGAAGCTCCTGACTTTGGCTCAGGTCACGATCTCGCAGTTCATGAGTTCGAGTCCCGAGTCAGGCTCTGTGCTGACAGCTCGGAGCCTGGAGCCTGCTTCGGATTCCGGGTCTCCCTCTCTCTCTCTGCCCCTCCCCTGCTCACGCTCTGTCTGTCTCTCTCTCTGTCTCTCGAAAATAAATAAATTTGAAATTCAAATGAATTTCAATAAATAAAACAATACGGTAATTTAAACAGATAATAAATTCGAGAAACAGTCCTGCCTCCTTGTCTCTGCTCAGACTGAGCCCCTTCACCCCAAGGCCATTCTCCTGAGGCCTCACTTCTGTGCTGCACCTTCGTGGGTGACCCGGAGCCTTCTGGAGCTCATCTGTGTGCCGCCCTGATGAGGGTGAGGGACAGGGTACCGAGGAGGAGGGCACAGGGGGAAGAGAGGGTACCAGGTTAGCCCTTCAGCTCGGTTACAGAGGACCCACTGTGTGCCGGGCACAGTGAGGGCTTCCCCTGTGTGCCCTGATGGGCTTTTGGCCAGGGTAAGGCAAACACACGACACAGCTGGAGAAAAAAGGAGGCAGCACAGACACAGGGGGTGACACTTCATGATCACAGAGGCTGGGCTGCCTGATAACAGTGATTATTTTTTTTTAATGTGTATTTAGTTTTGAGAGAGACAGAGAGAGAGACAGAGACAGAGGGCCAGCAGGGGAGGGGCAGAGAGAGAGAGAGGGAGACCCAGAATCTGAAGCAGGTTCTGGGCTCTGAGCCGTCAGCGCAGAGCCCGGCGCGGGGCTCGAACGCACGAACCGCGAGATCACGACCTGGGCGGAAGTCGGACGCTTAACCACCTGAGCCCCCCAGGCGCCCCAACAGTTTATGACAACAAACCTTCAGACAATCCACAGGGCACACCTGCCATGAGCCAGGCACTGTCTGAAGTTCTGTCTGCGTCCTCCCGTGTAAGGCCCACAGAAACGGACCAGACAGATAGCATCAGTCACAGGCACCGTAAATGGCAGAGCTGAGATTTGAACCCAGGACTCTCTGACCAGAGGCCTCAGTTTTTCGCCACTAAACCACTCCTCTTCCCGATCGAGCGCGATGAGGCGGGAGGGAGAGAAGGGGGAAAGAAGACGGTCACTGCCCAAGGACCGACGCAGACACGCCCGTCGCGGGGGGACCGTCCACGGGCCTGGGACGGGAGGTCCACGTGCTACGGGGGCCACAGAGGCGGGGGAGCCACTGGCCTGGAGTCCGAAGGGCACATGAACGGCCGCCGTGGAGGGAAACATCGTCAAGGTCACTGGAAAGGGCCCATGAGCACACAGGGCCGACGTCATCCACGCTGTTGGGAAGGCGCACGGTGTCTTGGGGTCAGGGTGGGGGAGGTCCGTCCATGGTGGAGGAGGGGCGACCGGGAAAGGTCCCCGCCAAGCAGCAATGTTGGCAGAGAGCCGGGAGGAAAGCCTGGGGTTTCCACAAAACCAAAAACAGCCGTGCACTGGATATTGTAAGTGGCGGGCCGGCCTAAGCCAGACCCAGGAGGCAGCCAAGCACCTGCCATCGGGGGGGCTCACCGGGTCCCACGCCGTCACCAGAGTGTGGGGCCTGGGTGGGAGGGGGCGGAAGCAGGCGACGGACGAGGGGGTGGAGCCGGTCCGAGGAAGGAAGGTCTCAAGAGCAGGACTTGGCACTTTGTTCTGACCTCTGCCCTGTGCCCGGCAGGAAGCGTCCGCTCCGATCGATCGGCAAGGAGATTCCTGGGCACCAGAGGCCTAAGAGGCCCCTGTCTGGGACCCGGTGACAAGCAGCCTTGTGCCTGAGGTCCTGTGACCTGCGGGGAGCCTACCCCACGAGCCCCAGGGCCATTTGGGCTTACTCGAGTCCCCTGGGTCCCGAGGCTGGCTACCTCCCTGCACACGTGGGTCGCCCCCCCCCCCCCGTCCCCGCCCCGGCCCCCGTCCCCGCCCCGGCCCCCAGCGGCTGGCCTCCTGCGCACGACTCTTCCTCCGCCCAGCCCTCAAGTATCTGCCAGCCTCCTCCTCCTCAGGCCGGATCCATTTCTGTCTACCTCCCACTCACTTCCTGGGACGCAGACACAGTGGTGGGCCCAGACCGGCTGGTGAGAACCAAGTCTGCAGCTGTCTTCCCACGTCCACAGTCAGGGAAGCGTGAAATTGGCCGAGGTGGGGGTATTTACACCATGGGAATTGGCGAACGCCAGAAAGCCAGTTAGACACTGACCCGCACACGGCCCCACAGGTGATGCTGGCGTGGCAGGGCCACGGAGCGCTGACGAGCAGCGGAGACCCTGGGCTGGGCCGCTGAGTGCCTTCCGGGGGCAACGACCTTTCCTGATGAGGCTGCATTTAGAAGTTGCCAGGACACCACCCCCCTGGAGCCCTTTTTTTAATATATGTACGTTTTATTCATTTACTTTGAGCGAGAGAGAGAGAGACAGAGCTCGAGAGCGGAAGGGCCAGAGAGAGAGGGAGCTCCAGAATCCGAAGCAGGCTCCAGGTTCCGAGCTGTCCACACAAAGCCCAATGTGGGGCTCGAACCCACAGACCGTGAGATCTTGACCCGAGCCAAAGTCAAGAGGTGGACGCTTAACCGACTGAGCCACCCAGGCGCCCTTCCCCTGAAGCTTTTTATGTTGACTGCAGGTTCTGGAACTTTCCTCCTGTCTACTTTTCTAAGTCCCTAGAAGGCAGAGGGTCCCAACTATGCCACTAACTATACCACTCATGCCTCTGGACCTCACCTCTTGTCCATAAAAGGGAAGGCAAAGGGAAGAGCTCCGTGGGGGGCACTCTCAAACCTCAGGGTGCCCATGAGACATCTGGGACGTGCACTCCTAGGTCCAAGGTCGACCAGGAAAGCCCAGCTCTCTGCGGGGGGTGAGGCTGGGAATCTGCAATGAGTCCACTGTGGTCGTCTGAGAACCACCTCGAGTAACAGCCGGCCGCCATCCCCCGATGTCCCACTCCCTGTCTCCGAGGAGTGACGTGGTGACCAGCTGGTCGGACATCCGCGGGAGCGATGGTTTTCGCCGTGGGCAGGCGCCAAAAATGCAACAGCTTCGTGGAAGGACCTGAGCCTCTTTGGCGCTGGGATCAGCCGTGGTTTCCCAGACCCCTTCTGGCCCGCGGTTCTGACCCTATGCCGTGACGAACGGTCGCCATGCCCTCAGATGCCACTGGCCGCTCGCCGGGCTTCACGGGGCCTTGTTGGCCCGCGAGCCCCATGTAAAACACTCAGAAAGAACAAACAATTCCCACACAAACAGCAAGAGGAGAGGCAATTTTCATCAGCTGCGGCGCCATAAATCTTGATATATTTTATGACTCTCACTTACATTTCTTGTTCAACTTGTGCATAAAACTTCTCCAGATTTATACAAGCCCACTGCATAAGTCATTCCCTTCCCAAACGGGCTCTATATCTTGATGACCTTTTAGAAACCAATGACTGCTTTTCTGTTGTTATCCATAATTGGAAAAGCACCGGAGATAACAAAATTTATGGCAATGAATGATCTACCTGAGCAAAGCCATAAAGAACGCCGGATATCTAACAGAGGGGCGGAGGAGGAAGACACAATCCCCCTGTTTGTCAAATGTTATCTCCGTCAGCCAGGGTCTCCTGCGGCCGCGGCCCCCTCAGCTGACGCCTGAGACCCAGGGATATGGCTCACGTGGGGCCGGTCCGGCCACCGCCACCGGAGACGGTGGTCCAAGAGGGCCTCTGCTTAGAAAGGTCTAGAAACTCCCGAACCAAGGTCGCTCTCACGTCCGCGTCGATACAGACGGTGCCTCAGCGGAGCTAAAAGACGGGCGAAGACGGAGAGGTCGGTGGGGGAGGGCCACAGAGTATTTTCTTGTCTCCCGTCAGCTCCCTGTTGGTTTACTGAGGGCCTACTATGCGCCACCTGCTGTCGCACGGGCGGGAGACACTCCGTGAACAAAACGTACGAGGATCTGCCTTTGTCGTACTTATATCCCAAGATGCCCTGTGACGGCTCCAGCCACAGAAGGGGCAGGAAATGACTCTGAATGGCTAGACAGGCACCAACCAGGCTTCTCTCCTCTGAACAGCCCCCTCCGTGAAATTGACTGCTCCCCAGGCAAGGACTCTTAACTAAAGGAATTCACGATTTTCAACCCAGCCGCCGGGAGAGCCGAGGATGCCATGCGTTGATGTAACCAGGATTCCTCAAGCACCTTTGGTACACAAAGGGCTCGGCCTGGAAGGCTCCGTTCTCAGACCCATGTGTCCAGGTCTCTGAGGAACGCAGGGTCGGTGGTTCACGGCAACAGCGGGGCAAACGAGCTTGTCCCTTGCACAGAAGAGGGACAAGTGTGGCCTCTTCCCCGGAGCAGAGAGGAGCAGAGAAACCAGGACAGCCTTTGCTCCCCAGGGCTGGAAGCAGGCTTCACTCGCAGCAGGAGGAAGTAGGTCAACAGAGCCAAGAACTCTGGCTCTGCCCGGCTGCCCCAGCAGGAACGATCACTTGCTTCCCGAGCCTCCTATTTCTGTAAGGGGAGCGGGTGGAGGCAGAGAGGAGTCAGGTGGCTGCAGGAAGAGGCATTTGAGACCAGGAGCCAGCGAGTGACGACCCACCCATCGGGAGGTCCCACCGAGCGCTTGTGAGCCATGAAAGAGCAGAATGAATTCACTGGTGACTGATTGCATGACCGAGCTCGCCACTGGGCAAGTCCAGACAGCGGTGCTTGACCCCCCAGAATGACAGGGGGGCGTGGGAAGAGTGACGGATGGCCGGGAGGAGTCTGACCCCGCTCCGGAGGCCCGCTCTGGGTCCAGGCTGGAACGTCCAACCGCGGCACCCTCTCACGCACGCTCTGTCTGTGAGCCAGCAACTCGGGAGCCCTTTTCCTAACACCACCCGCCCAAGGAAGAGCCGTCGAGCCCCCCGGGGACATGAGCGGGCCACCCCAAAGCCCAGCAGCTGCAGTCACGGGCACTGAAGACGCGGGGGTCAGCTGGGAGCGACCCGCGGGAGGCAATGCACTTGGGGCTGAGAGTCGGGGGCCCAGGGGGCTGGGTTCCAGCCCGCCTTTCACACTCACCTGGACTCTGAGCAAATCACTGAGCCTCCGTGAGTTCTGGAGCCTCCTGGTCTTTACCTGTAAAGGAGACAGTCGACGGGGAGGTGCGAGAGGCCAGCGAGATGGCATGTGTCCCGTGTGTGCCCAGGGCCGGCGCCCGGCGCTGGGCCGTGGTCACTACTCATCGTGGTTAGTTCCTCCTCCTCCCCCCCAACTACCTTCAGAGACCTAAGCCTTGGAGAGGGTGGAGAGAACTGGGTGACAACAAGACCGTGAGGAAGGTGGCCACTGCCCCAGGGCGACCCGCCCCGGCCAGTGCCTGGGACCGCGGGCCGTGCTGACAGACACGAGGAAATTGCTGGGGCAGCTGAAAGGCTCAGGGTCTCCCCGAGGGGCTGGACATCGGAGGGAAATGGGCAAAGACCTGACCCGACAGGGGCACCATCTGAAGTCAAGTGAAGGGCTAAGACCTCCGGAGCCAGACGGCCGGACTCCAGCCCCGTGTGACCCTGGGCGGGCCACCTGCTCTGGGTGTCACTTTCCCCTTGTGAAACATGGGAGTCCAGCAGTATCCCCCCCCCCGCGGGGTTGAGGCAGGGCCAGCTGGCTTGACGGGGTCACGTGCTTAGGATGTCGTCGAGCTCGAGGAAGCCTCACGCCCTGGGGCCCCCTTGCAGGTGGGGGAACTCACCTGGGGGACACTGGGGGGCACCGTCCCTCGAGCCTCCGGCCCAGTCGGCAGAGGGACCCCAGTGCCACTGCTCCCGCTCTGGGAGGGGCAGGGCCCCCTCCCCGACTCTGGGCGACCCCTCCCTCCCCACGTGCCCCTTCGCAGCCCAAGAGCCTCGTAGAGGCTTCCTACGTAGAGGCCCCAGGCCCATGGCCTCCCTACGCGTGGGGAGCCACCTGTGTGAATGTGTGGTGTGGGTGTGTGTGAGCGTGTGAGTGCACGTGTCCTAGGGAAGGGGCCGAGGCTGTCATCGGATCTTCCAAAGGCCACGACCTCCGAAGGCCGCTGCTCTCGCCCCATCACTTTCTTGGTGACACGTCGGCCTCCCTCAGGCTGGGGCAGAAACCCGGGGGATTTAAACTCCCCCTGAGCTCCAGGCCAGCTGGCAAGACCCGAAAAAGTGAGAGGCTCTAAATCCGAGGCAAGAAAGCGGAAATGGTCCCGCGGGGAGACGGCGGGGAGAGGCCTTCTCCCGGTGCAGATGGCGGGCCTGTGGCTGCTGTCCTTGGATGGGCTCACTTGCAGGCCGGGCCCGCGGACTTCAGGGCCAGGCAGTTAAATGCAACCTTCTTCCACCTTCTCGTTCTATTCGGGCCCCCGGTGGAGGGGACGGTCCCCATTTGCATTGGGGCGGGACACCTGCTTTACTCATTTCTTCCAGAACCACCCTCCCAGACCCCCCCAGAGATCACGTTTAACCAGCTATCTGGGCAACCGGTGGCCCAGTCAAGTTGACACATAAAATTAACCATCACAGGGGTGCCTGGGTGGCTCAGTCGGTGAAGCGTCTGACTTTGGCTCAGGTCATGATCTCTCAGTCCATGGGTTCGAGCCCCGTGTTGGGCTCTGGGCTGACAGCTCAGAGCCTGCTTCCGATTCTGTGTCTCCCTCTCTCTCTACCCCTCCCCCCTGCTCATGCTCTGTCTCTCTCTCTCTCAAAAATAAATAAACATTCAAAAAAATTAAAAAAAAAAAAAAAGAAAGAAAGAAACACTAATACAGCCATGCACTCACTGCCTATCCGGAACCCCTCCCTGGTGCGGACACGTTCAAAGCCGCACTCGTCATAGCAACCAAAGGGGAAAACAACCCAAGCATCTATCGGTGGATAAACACAGTGTGGTCCGGCCATACGATGGAATGTTATTCAGCCTTAAAAAGGAAGGAAACGCCAACGCCTCCCGAACGTTCGGGATGTGATGCTCCGTGAAAGAAGCCAGACATGAAAAGACAAATACTGTATGACTCCATTTACCTAGGGCACTTAGAACAGCCAAATTCACAGAGACAGAAAGTAGAGCACAGGTTTCTGGGGGCTGGGGGAGAAGGAAATGAGGAGGTAGTGTTTGATAAGGACAGAGATTTAATTTGGGACGATAGGAAAGTTCTGGAGACAGACAGTGGTGCTTGCACAGCAAGGTGAATGGACTTAGTGCCACCGAACTGTCCACTTGAGAAATGGTTAAGAGGCGGCTCAGTCGGTTGAGTGTCTGACTCTTGATTTCAGCTCAGGTCATGACCCCAGGGTCGTGGGATGGAACCCTGAGTTGGGTTCTGCACTGAGTGTAGAGCCTGCTTGGGTTTCTCTCTCCTTCTCCCTCTGCCCTGTTTGTGCACTCTGTCTCTGAAAAAAAGAAAGAAAAGAAAAGAAGAGAAGAGAAAAGAAAAGGAAAAGAAAAGGAAAGGAAAAAGAAAAGAAGAGAAAAGAAAAAGAAAAGGAAAGAAAAAGAAAAGGAAAGGAAAGAAAAGAAGAGGAAAGAAAAGGAAAGAAAAAGGAAAGGAAAGAAGAAAAGAGAAAAGAAAAGAAAAAAGAAAATGGAAGGAATAGTTAAAATGGGAAGTTTTATACTGTGTGTATTTTACCACAATAAAAAAAATTAAATAGCCCAAAGTAAATCACACTGGCCATTTAGCCCCGTCCCACAGTGTGTTTGTCCCCATCTACTCCACCCCAGAGGCCACTTTCTGCCCCTTGAGGGCTCCAGGCTTGTCCCCACCTCAGGGCCTTTGCATCTGCTGCTTCCTGGGCCTGGAAAGTTCTTCACGGGGCTGGCCCTGTTGATGAAGTCTCAAGTTAGATGTCACCTCCTCAGAGAGGCTCTCCCGACCACTCAGGTACAGGAGCCTCCCCCTGCCAGTTTCTGGAACGTTCCCCTTTTCACGGCCAGATTCTTTTCCTACTGTTTCTTTTCTGTCTCCACCAGCCTGCACAGAGGCCCCGTGAGGACGGGAGCTCGCGTCTGGCTGGCGGTGCTTGGCACACGGCCGGTGCTGAGGGGATTTTGGAAGGAGGGACGGAAGGAAAGAAGGTGCTCGGAAATCACACGCCGACACCCGGCCGCGGTTAGCGTGCAGAGACAGAGTGTCGGGGCGCAGGGGGGTCTTCTGTGCGCTTGGAGAGCTCACGCAGCCTCGAGGAAGACTTACCACCCACCCTGGGAGCCCTGGAGCCACAGCCCAGGTGCCTCCACCCGCCCCCCCCCCCCCAGCGGGCACACGGGCCACCCTGTCCAGCTGCAGGCAAGGCCCCCAGAAGGGCTCTGCTGTGAGCTGGAGGCCGGTGAGCCCCAGCTGAGATCGGGCCCTGGGGACTGCCACAGCCCGTGTACCCAGCCCGCTCTCATGTGGCCGTCACCTCATCCCTGAGGACAGCCCTTCCCAAGTGTTTCCCACTGTAAGTGCTTTCTGCAGGCAGCAGTGAGGGCCTGGGAGTCAGGGAGGGTTGGGCAGGGGAGGGAGGAGTGAGTGGGCAGGGGAGGGGACAGGTGGGCAGGGGAGGGGAGAGTGGGCAGGGGAGGGAGGGGTGAGTGGGCAGGGGAGGGAGGGGTGAGTGGGCAGGGGAGGGGAGAGGTGGGCAGGGGAGGGGAGAGGGGGCAGGGGAGGGGAGAGGGGGCAGGAGAAGGAAGGGTGAGTGGGCAGGGAAGAGGAGAGTGGGCAGGGGAGGGAGGGGTGAGTGGGAAGGAGAGGGAGGGGTGAGGGGGCAGGGAAAGGAGGGGTGAGTGGGCAGGGGAGGGAGGGGTGAGTGGGCAGGGGAGGGGAGAGGGGGCAGGGGAGGGGAGAGTGGGCAGGGGAGGGGAGAGGGGGCAGGAGAAGGAAGGGTGAGTGGGCAGGGAAGAGGAGAGTGGGCAGGGGAGGGAGGGGTGAGTGGGCAGGGGAGGGGAGAGATGGGCAGGGGAGGGAGGGGTGAATGGGAAGGAGAGGGAGGGGTGAGGGGACAGGGAAAGGAGGGGTGAGTGGGCAGGGGAGGGAGGGGTGAGTGGGCAGGGGAGGGGAGAGGGGGCAGGGGAGGGGAGAGTGGGCAGGAGAGGGAAGGGTGAGTGGGCAGGGAAGGGGAGAGTGGGCAGGGGAGGGAGAGATGGGCAGGGGAGGGGAGAGTGGGCAGGGGAGGGAGGGGTGAGTGGGAAGGAGAGGGAAGGGTGAGTAGGCAGGGGAGGGGAGAGGGGGCAGGAGAGGGAAGGGTGAGTGGGCAGGGAAGAGGAGAGTGGGCAGGGGAGGGAGAGGTGGGCAGGGGAGGGGAGAGGGGGCAGGGAAGGGAGGGGTGAGTGGGCAGGGGAGAGGAGAGTGGGCAGGGAAGGGAGGGGTGAGTGGGCAGGGGAGGGAGGGGTGAGTGGGCAGGGGAGGGGAGAGTGGGCAGTTGTGGGGAGAGTTGGGGGCGCGAAGGAAGAGACAAGTAGGGGAGGGAAATGCGCAGAGGAGGGAGGAGGCAGGAGGGGGGCGGGATGCGGGGAAGGGTGGCCGGGGCACGACGGCACGGCCTGGGGCACTTGATTGTCCTGTGGTGTGCTCGGCGTGTGTGTGCATGATGTGGGGGGTGTGCGTGCGTGTAGCGTGTGGGGGGTGTGAGTGTGGCAGGCACGGTGTGGGGTGCGCCTGCGTCACCGCGGAAAGCTGCCAGAGCCATCTGGTTTCCAAGGCAACGCGTGGAGGTGCGGGCGCCCGAGGAGACGCGCGTGCGGGGTCCGGAGCGCGGGCGCCCAGCTGGAGCCCGGCCCACGCCGCCCGCTCGGTGCCCGCAGCGCCCGCCGCGGAGCCGGGCCGGGGCAGGGGGGCGGGGGCGCTGCGACCCCCGCCCCACGAGGGGCCCGGGCGAGGGGCCGAGGATTAATCCCGAGCCCCGGAAGCCCCCAGTGAGAGCCCGCATCCCGCCCCCCCCCCCGCCCCCTCCAAGCCCACCGTCCCCACCCCTGCAGGGTGGGGGAGCCAGGCAGGCAGCGGGCCATCCCGGGCCCCACTCCACCGCTAATTATTTTCCATGATGAACATGTTATTATGTCTTACACTCGAAATAATCAATTTGGAATCACCACTTTGATGAGTTAATGGGCACTTGGTGGGTGTCATTTGAGAATCTCTCTGCAAAGTACGGTTCTATTTTTACCAGCGGCTGCGCAGGGACACAAGAGGACGTGCCGTGGGCGCCCGAGTCCCCACCTCCCAGTCTCGCCCCCTCTCGCTCTCTGTGTCTCTCGCCTCCGACACCACCCCCTCTGCTCCTCTGGGCTGTGGCCCCGGGACAGCCAGTGAAGGAGGTCCACACCCCGGGCCCAAATCCGGGCCGCCCAACCCTGGCTGAGCCCTCCGCGCCAGCCGTAGACGGAATGTTTGCGTCCTCCCGCCTCTCGCAGGTTGAGAGGACACTTGGAGATGGGGCCCTTGGGAGGAGATTAGGCCACGAGGGTAGAGCCTTGATGAATGGGATTAGTGCCCTTATGAAAGAGACCCCGAGAGCTTCCCCGTCCCCTCCTCCGTGTGAGGACACGGCCAGAAGAAGACGCGCGTCTCTGAGGCGCAAGGGGGCCTCCGCCGACTCCGAATCCGCGGGCACTTTGATCTGGGCCTTCCGGCCTCCAGAGCTGTGAGAAATACGGGTCTGTGGTTTCAGCCCCCAGTCCGCGGTGGTGTCGTGGGCGCCTGGACACGCTAGGGTGACGTGCGTCAGCCCCCCCCCCCACCCCGAGTCCCCCAGACGCCCTCAGAAGGTAGTTTTGATCCATACGCCCGTTTCTCTTGCGAGAACACTGAGGCTCTGCCATTTGAAGCCGGAGAGTGTGGCCTCGTGCCCGTGGATGTCCGTCTATCCCAGTACCACGGCCTCGTGTTGATTAAACCAGCAGGGGAAGAATGCAACTGTTCCATCGCAAAGGCCGATGAGGGCAGAACTAGAGGAGAGCTGGAGACACGGGGGACGCGTGGGGACGGAGCCGGCTGAGCAAGGGGCTGAAACCCATCGTCCCACGGCGCCAACAGCCCGTGGGGCAGGGCACCCACACCCCGAAGACTCACCACCATCCGCTCTTCCGAGGCGACCCTAGCCTGGCTCTGTGGGCACCTGCCGGCACACGACACGGGCTGTCACTCTCTGTATTTCCCATCCCTCTGTCACAGTGACGAGTCCAGAGGTGGGCACGTTAAGCGATCCAGCCTAATTAACGCAAGCTCAGAACCTTCGCCTAGAATGTTGGAACACAGAGGCTCTCTCTTGCTTACCGGATGTGACCAAGAAAGCACTGGGCCCTGAGGACCGGCCTGCAACCACGTGGGACCTACCGGAAGCAGAAATTAGAGAAGAAAACACAGGCACCCGCAGGCACACACACGCATCATAGCCGCTGTGGTCCTTGTGCGTTGGAGGGTCCTGGTTCCAGGGCACGCAGTCCCCCCGCCCCCCCGGAAAAGTGACCAGCAGTTGGCCCCAATTCGGCCTGTTCTTCAAAAGCCGGGCTTCTCCGTTGGAGAAGAGGAGGAGACGTCCAAACAGGCCAGAGCAGTGAGGCCTCTACGGCAGCCAGCTCCTTAGGAAGCCAGATGGTCTGTCCACTGGCGAGAGAGGCCGAGGGAGAGGCCGAGGACTGGCCCCCTCCAAAGCAAATCGCGGCTTCTCTACAGCTCCACAAGTGGAAAACCAAATTCTCTGTATTCCCTGTGTCATTCCTCTGGTCTCTGGCCCGCATCCCACCCACCCCCACTCCCAGAAAAGGAGCGTGGAGGTTCTTGCAGAGCAGTTCTCTCTAGGGTGCCTGAGCCCTTAAGCCTGCAGAGCTCGTAAAAGTCCACACTCGAGTGCTTTCTGGGCACCGGTGGGTCCACGGGGCTTTGCGGAACTCTCGAAAGCCGACGTACAGCGAGATTTCCTGGTCGCCTTTCCAAGAAAAGAGGTGCTGTATGAGAGGAAAACCAAAAGGCAGGGGGACCCGACTCGCAAACAAGTTTGCGCTTGTTGGCGTGGGGAGTTTTCGTGGCTGTCCCCCAAGCTCCTAAAATAAAGGACGGGAGATGACTACCAAAGTACAAAAAACCCAAATTCGGGATGTGACCCACAGGAAACCATGCTGGTAGGTAGGCTCACAGAGGAGCCTCATCTGCACATCCCAGGCACCCAGGTGGAGCAGGTGTGGCTCTTAGTGAGGCTGTCCACGGGGACCCACAGGCTGGCGTCCCCAGAGCTGCCCCTGCTCTCGGTGCCCGCCGGGTGGCAGGACACTCTGTCTTTGGTACTGTCTGCGGCATTCAGCTCTGTGGTCAAAGACAGCCTCACTCGTGTTGGGTACAAGTCTCTGGGTTGGGTTGGGGGGGAGGGGACCTCCAAGGAGGAAGAGTGAAGTTCAGAGAAGCAGGACCCTCAGGAACACACAATCTCCCCAAGGAAGGAACACCCAGAGTGCACCCACCCTAGCAAGAAACAGCAGGGAGACTGGGAGATACTATTTGAGAACATACACGTTCCCAATGTCCGAATGCAGAGATTCTCAATGTCTTTTAACAGGTCGGTGGCGGCGGAAGGCCGTGGGCTGAACAGAAAATTCAAACACTTCCGGTGTGGAAGAAGTCACATTTTACAAAGAACACCGCTATCGCCGGTATTCGTTCGCGCTCTGGCCCTCACCTTATTCAAGCACCACATTTCTGGTACGGTGTTCAGGGTCTAGAAAACCACCAGACGGGTGGAAAGTGCTCAGTAAAGTTGGCATCATTATTACCAAGAACCATATATCACTTGTTGAAAAATATCTCCTACGTGTGCGTGCGCCCCAGAAGCAATCTCCTAAGAAGTTTTAAAAAATGTTTCACAGGGAGAGTGTTGTGGGTTCTGAACTCATTTGTTAAAGATATGAAATGTTACCACGCTTTCCAAGATGGCGAGAACAACCAGTTGGCATAAGGAAATGAAACCAACATGAGGAAATGAAACCTACAAACTTCAGTTAAAAAAAAAATCACACAAGGGTCAGATGGGATTGGAAAACAAGTATCTTGGTTTGATAGCTGCCGCCCCCAGCTTGCTTCCTCTGGTTGGATCAGCAAACCTTCGTGAGGCCTCCTTTCCACATAGGACCAACACAAACAAACACTGACATGAACAATCCAGAAGGAAGACTTCACAGGGGTGCCTGGGTGGCTCAGCCAGTTAAGTGTCTGACTCTTGATTTCAGCTCAGGTCATGATCTCATAGTCTGTGAGTTCAAACCCCGTATCACGCTCTGCACTCATAGTTAAGAACCTGCTTGGGATTCTTTCTCTCCTCATTCTCTCTCTGCCCCTCCCCTACACTCTCTCTCTCAAAATAAATGAACTCAGGGAAAAAAAAAAAGCATTAAGCCAAATTTTTCAAAAGTAGCAAAACATGGTCGATTTATTTTCTATAAAGGTATGAAGGCATTTCAGTGGGGAAGGGACTGTCTTTTAAAGAAATGGTGGACCCCCTTCGGCAAAAAAGATGAATTTCAACGTGTATCTTTCACCAATAATAAAAACAGACTCACAAGCAATACTCTGGTTCGGCCGTGCTGGATGACAATGTGGAGGCATACATCTATTTTACGACCTGGCAATCCGTCCCGGAAATGTGCGTCCCCACAGGAACTTGTATGTGTGTGTTTACAGCAGCTTTATTAATCATCCTCAAAAACCGGAAACACCCCAAATGACCTTCACCTTGGTGACGGATGAAAAAAGCAGCAGTAAGGGGGAGCCTGGGTGGCTCAGTCGATTGAGCGTCCAACTTCAGCTCAGGTCATGATCTCACAGTTTGTGGGTTCGAGCCTCGCATCGGGCTCTGGGCTGACAGCTCAGGGCCTGGAGCCTGTTTCAGATTCTCTCTCTCTCTCTCTCTCTCTCTCTCTTTCTGCCCCTCCCTAGCTCACACTGTCTCTCTCTCAAAACTAAACATTAAGCAAAGCAGCAGAAAACCCGTACAATGGGATACCGGTCTACAATAAAAAGGAGGAAGCCACCTTGCACACAACGTGGCCGGCTGGCAAATGCATGATGTTATGTGAAGGAAGCCAGACTCAAAAGGCTGCATACTGTATGTTTCTATTTCTAGGGCATTCTGGAAAAGGTAAAACGTTAGGGAAAGATGACAAATTATTAGTCTCCAGAGACCAAGGGGAGGGGAGCTGTGGACTGGGCTAAGGGAACTAAGTGTTACACAGCTTGACTATGGTGTTATGTACATGACTGAATGCACTCATCAAAACTCACAGGGCTGGTTCCCACCAAGGGTACATTTTACTACGCGCAAATTACACCCCAGAAACCGCACTGAAAGAAGAAAGAATACGATCCGATTGACCTCATTAAAATATAAGTTTGTGGAGGAGGGGGTGTGGGGGGGCTCAGTCGGTGAAGCGTCTGACTTCAGCTCAGACCATGATCTCACAGTTCGTGGGTTCGAGCCCCGTGTCAGGCGCTGTGCTGACAGCTCAGAGCCAGGAGTCTGCTTCTGATTCTGTGTCTCCCTCTCTCTCTGTCCCTCCCCCCCCTCCCCCATTTGCACTCAGTCTCTCTCTGTCTCAAAAATAAACATATATATATATATACATATATATATACACATATATGTACATATACATACATGTGTGCGTATATATGCACATACATATATGTGTACATATATACACATACGTATATGTATATATATACATATATATATAAATTTGTAACAGGAAGGTAACATTTATTATCAACAAATGTGAAATGTATTCAAGTCAAGGTGCAAACGCCAAGCCAAATAATTAAGTTAGTGATGCTCAAGTTACTTTCAAAACAATTTATTCCACAGCCGTGCTGTTTCGGGCTCCCAGGACGAGACTTTTCCTTGTTCTAACTTACACACATGTTGAGGGCAGCTCTTCATTTGCAAACCAGGGGCCTGACGGACCGGAGCGGCGCCTCCTTGGCCTCTCTTCCCTGGAGGTTTGTGCCGTCCAGACAGAGGGTCGCTGGGTAGGAGGTGCACCGACGTCCTTGTGGGTCGTCCAGCATGCTGAGAATACTCCCTGGGGGCCCAGAGGGGTAACAGCTTAGGAGAGAAGGTGGGGGGTGGGGGGAAGGCACCAAACAGAGGCGAGGTGAGGATTTGGAAAAGAAAGACCGTGCGCTGAGAGGCGTGTTGAGGAACGGTGTGAGCCCATCACGGGCTGTCTATGCGGTCAGGATGACAGACGCAAGGCAGGCAAGGGGCTGAGGTCTAACTACCATGAGCCACTTCTCCCCCGACTGGAGATCGTCCTGGCCCATGAGCAAATAACCTAGTGGCCCCATCACTGCAAACTAAAAGGGGTCACCAGCCCCTTGACTTCTGCGTAGTTTGACCGAAGACAAATAAATTGTCCTGTTTGTTTAAGGAAAGGTCTGCAAAGCCCAGAGCCCCGGAAAGAGACCTTTTGCCTTCCACTTAGATTAATAGACTCCCCGCACGTCCCTGGTGCCCGACCCCGGGGGCAGGTGCTGGGAGAGTGGGCAGAGGGGAGGCCCAGATCTCTCCTGTCCATGCTTGGGGACACGACGTGGTCTCTATTCTCCAAACACAAGCGTCTTGCCTTTAATGCAGTGTCACCCGGGGAGGATGGGTTATTCCGGCTCCGAGGATGTTTCCAACATCCTAGCCCACAGCAGTGTTGGGGACAGAGGCGACGCTCTGGGAGCGAGCAGACAGAATGCCAAATGGACAGATGGGGGCACTACCCTGGGAATCTGCAACTGACACGCACAGAGATCGAGTCTTGCTCCGAATGGCTGGTCCACGCGCCTACCTACAGAGAGACCACAGGACTGGTCAGGGGCCTGCTGAACTAGAGGGGCACTCGTGACTCCAGGGACACCTCCCCTTCTTACAATCAAAGCCCTTCTTGGGTTTTTTGAGCTGGTTCGGGCAGTCTCTGCTCCTTAAGGAGCTATTTCCTTTTTGCTGGTAAGCTCTGAGACGCTGGCCAGGGGAGTCACTAGTCCAAAGGGACATGATCAGTTAGGGGACAGCCAAGCCCCGATGGGTTTGAGTCTGAAATCTGTGTTCCCAAAACAGTGCTCCCGGCAGGGCAGCTTCCGGCGAAATCTCATTTCTGAACCCTTTCCAGAACCTTCCCTGGGGTTCTCAGCCCTGGCCGCCTGTCAGAATCCACTATGGAGCCTTGCAAAGGGACCTGATCCCCACAGAACCACCCACGCACCTAGTCCTCTCCCAGAGGAGAGCACAGATCAGTCCTGGGAGCCACTGGACGCCGTCACTGGATCCAGCCTCAGCATGGTCAGCTGTCTCCATTTCTTTAGGGACTCCAGAAGCCCAGGCCATGCCGAGGAAAGGGCAAGGAGGGGGCAGGACGGCAGAGGAGGGGGAGCTGGGAAAGCAAGGGTACACTCAAGGTGGCAGGCAGCTCGGGAAGGAGGGTGCCCGCAGAGAGACCAGGGAACGCAGACGCGCTGTGACCTGTTTGGAGGGGACCTCCTCCGGGGCCAGAGCCGGTGGGCGGGGCCTGCTTGAGCCGGCCCGCCTGGGGAAGGGGTGGGGCCTGGGGACCAGCTTCCAGGTGTTGGTGGCCGGCAGGCAGGAGGGAGGTGTCGAAGCTGCGGGTGAATCCCGCAAGGTCAGGCAGGGCCAGAAAGATCCGGATTGGGCTCCCACCTGAACTCGCTGCCCCCACCCCGTACCTGGCCGTGGCCTTCAGCCTTTTGGGGCTGGGCCTGGCGGTTGCGATCCCGCCAGTTCGTTCTCCAGCGGAAACACGAGGCTGCTCTCCTCCCAGCCTTGCCGGGTCCCGTGAGACCTCACCCAAGGCCACAAACAGGTGAGCTGTGCAGCACGGCTTCCGGAGAGGCCAGGGACTGCCGCTCAGCGGGGACGTAGTAACGACAACCTTTCCTTCTAACTGCCAGCCAGCCCTTGTCAGGAGGCGGCAAAAATGCCTGTGTCGTACGGCTCTGGCTGACCCAGATCAGATGGGCTCCCCGCGAGCCAAGGCCCTGTACCTCTGGGTCAGTGACTTTGACACAGGAACTGCAGGGCCCCGGGGATTAAGCTGAGCTTCTGTTAAGTCCCTGACCTTGCAGATAACATCATCCAAACCAAACCCACGGGACTTCGACTCGGCCAAGAGAGCTGTTGGCCTAACTTCCACGCCTGCCGCCAGCCACTCTTCCTTGGGGACACCTGGGGGTCCCCAGCATCGGGGACACACGCACACGCACACCTGAGACCCCGAAGCTGAGGCTTGCATCTGAATCAGCCACCTCCGACCTTGGGGAGGGTTGTAACGACTGTGTCCTGATGACCTCTTCGGAGTCTCATCCGGGTGGGACAGGAGGCCCACCGTCCGCCCACGTGGGGAGGGGGAGGGTCAGGCCAACCTGGGACCTTCTCTAATACAACTCACGTCCCGCCCTTTCAAGCTCTCGATTGGCTGCTACAGTTGTCCATCACCAACCCAGGGAACCAATAGGGTGCCGGCACAGTGCACAGCCTGGGCACCCGCGCGCGCGCGCGCGCCTCTCGCTGCAGTCACCTGACTGTTCCTCCAGGCGGAAGGCGGTGCGCGTTCCCGGCCCGGTTCCGGATCGCCAGTGGTGCGTGTCGCGCGGCTCCTGTAACCCAGTGACAGGTTCCAGGCGGCGGGATGCAGCAAGTGGTCCGTCCTCACAGGAAGGTCAGGTTCTTCCCAGAGCGATGATGTCCCCTCCCCGCGGAGGGACACCTGTTGGCCACGTGTTCGTCTTCACACGCAGCCTTGTTTCTGGGCCAGGGGAAGGCCGAGCGGGGGGTCCAGCGAGGGTCCCCACGCCACCCCGGTCTGCTCGGTCTTTCACCTACAGCTTTAGCGTCGTCAAACGCGGCCTTGCCATCACCCCGAGGCCCACAGCAGGCAGCCCCTTTCCATCCTTGGCCCATCCACGTCCTCAGCATTTCCAGACTCTGGGGGACTCTGCTCTGTTGACCCAGGCACAGGGTCACGCTGCACCCTCGCTCTGCCCGGATTAGCCCACGACCTTGGGCAGGATCTCCAATCTCCCTGGGCCTCCGTCTCCTCCTCCGGGAGGTGAGTGGGGTTAGGCCTCGCGATTTCCGAGGCCGCTCTCATCTGCGAGGTCTGTGCGTTTGCAATTCCCGCACGTCTGTATCTTCTTCCTGAGTCCAAATCTGGAGGAGAGTTGGACGCAGCTTAAAACAATGCTCCTGTTTTCCAAAGGGACCCTCTCATCCCCTGGCGTCCTATGGTGCCGCCCGCCGATTTCTACCTGGCTCCCAGGGGAAGAATTGTTTAATCTGGTTGTTCGCTGTCCCGATCGTTAGCTGCGTTAGGCGATTGCAGAAATTCCAGCCATAAATAATAATGATTATAAATAATAATTACAGGCACAGTCCCCTCCCCATGCCAAAGCGCTGCTTGCTTCCTCCTCTTATTTTTTTTTTTAAATGCCACTCTGTGCCAAAGGCCTTCAGAAAAGGAGTTAATTAATATCCCTCGCTGTGGACTAATTCTCATTTCAACATGTGGTTGTCAGTTCCCTGTCATCATAGCTGATTTACAACAGGGTTTAATTAAATTCTCCGTACATTATTCAGCATTCTCCGAAGACAACGCCAGAGAGGCCCGGGGTATTTAAAATGTCACCTGCTGAGACATATCACCTCTTCTTAAATAAATATGACAGTGATCAAACTTTGGCTAATTACGGGGACTTAGTTATTTGTTTGTATGTTTTAATATTTAATTGCTTTCGTGTTCATCCAATTACCGAGCGACAGCAAATAGAAATTAACTTTTTATCAGCGTGTTCCCAGCCCCGTGAGGAAGGGCCCCCCAAAGCCTCCGGACGAGGGGAACCGCCCAACCTGAGAGACGGCAGACGCGGTCTCAGCTCGGCGCACGGGGCGATTAAATCAAGGGAGAACCGTCGCGGCTCCTGCCCCAACTCCCAGCCTGCGTGGGGCTGCATGCCCAGCTTCCAGCAGCGTCTGGCTCCAGGCGCAAGAGATGTTAGGGGAACACGCTCAGGGGTTTAATTCCACACTGCCACCCCATGGCCTCTGGGCGCAATTACCCCCAGTTGCTTTAGAGGCTCAGGATTCCCTGCAAGGAGGTGAGAACTCTGGCAGTTTGTCTTGGCTTTCCCCTCGCCATGCAGGTGCTGTCTTCATGCTCCGCCAGCTTTGGGGGCCGTCGGCTCCTTGTGAGAAGTTCTGGCACCTTCTGCCAACCTCCCTGGGACAAAGGCAGCACCTGGGAACGTGTTTACTGTGTGCTACTTATGTCACAGATTCAGCAGCCGGAATAGGCACACAGCTTGTCGCGCATGGTGTTCTGATCAACTGCATTGGCCGGACCCCACCCAAAATGGCCCGCGGGGGCCCCCCAGAGCCAGTCCCTCTGGCGTTATCTTGAAAGCTCCCCCTTTGCTCCAACACATCGCCTGACATTTCGGCGTTTGCTTTTTCTCCCTGTCCTAACCTCAGTATCTCAATCTCTGCAGAATTTCAAAAAAAAAAAAAAAAAAAAAAAAAAGGTGGGGGGGCGGGGGGAGGATGAAGAATTAAGCCCTTCCTGGAACTCTCTCAGCGATTCCAAATTGGATAAGCCAGTTCTACCTCCAGCCTAACCCCACAGCCTCATGGGATGTTGGTTTAAAACGTTCAACTTTCCAAAAATAAAAATAATCTTTTCATGTACTTACAGCTTATCTTCCCAGCTCAGCTGTAAGCTCCTTAAGGGGCGGGCCCAGAAACTAGCAGAGAGACTTAACCATGGTAAAGAAAATGCCAACTGGCTAGCCTTCTTTGAAATGGCCCATGAATGGCCTTGTGCAGCGTCTGTCTCCCAAGGGGGCAGACGGGTGTCATGGAAGGAAATGCATTCTTTCACTGAGCAGGTGACACCTACTGTGGGCTAAGCCTGGGCTCTCCAGGATGATCAAACAATGCAAAAGCCCTGTCCTTGGTGCTGGAGTCTGGGAGGAAACACAAACAATTACCAGCAGAGGTGTGTTCCGGAGAAGGCAGAGAACACAGGGGTGTGGACAGATCAGGGAACCTGGTCTGAGACACCAGCCCGAGCTTGCCCAGGAAGCCAGTGTGAGCACAGACAGCTGATAAGAGAGGAGCCTTTTTCATTGGGCAAAGAATAGGAGGCCTTCTGGAAAATTTGTCCTGGGGGCCCAGAGTTGATGCAAATGAACCCAGCCCAGAAAGAGAGGTTTTAATTGGTCCCAGCAGGTGCTTCCCTGGTCAGGGGTCAGCACATAGTTCAGCACCTGTGTGAACATCTCCATCAGGGTCCCTGAGGCCTGCACTGGCTGTCACACCCACTCTCTTCAGATCCTGGAGATTTTTACCTTAAATTCACATCAAGTCTCTATCCCCATTTCCTCTCAAGCTAATTCCCCTCGACAGTCAAGTCCTTAGAGGAAGCAACAAAGCTTCAGACCCCTTGGCTTGGTCAGGAACTACCGAGACACCGAGGCAGCAGAGAATACAGAGCAGTGGACCGAGACAAGGCATCAGGGAAGGGTCTGGACGTTAGGAACCTTGGGGGCCCTGCTGACATGGGGGTCCAGCTCTGACAGTCTCTCTGAAAGACAAAAGCACCTCTACAGAACCGAAGCCATTCAGTTTATCCTTATCAGAGCCCATCAGAACAGGGATCGTGGAGGACTCAGCCGCCCCCAAGCATTACAGGTTGTCACACAGAATGAGGGACCAAAGACTCTGGCCGTCCCCACCTGAGCCCATCTGGAGGAGCGGGAGTGGCTGCATAGAACGTAGGAGGACGTGCAGGACATTTAGGACATGAAAAAGGGACAGCAGTGGGTCAGAGGGAAAAATCAGTCAGTGATACAGCTTCTGCCTGGCTCCCTCTCCCAAGACACACACCCTCGGAACCGAGCCACATGGAGAAACAATAGTCGAGGACCCAGATGACAGCCAGCATCAACCACCAGACTTGTTTTCTTAAAAACAGCCGATTTCACTTTTTTAAGTTTATTTATTTTGAGAGAGAAAGGGAGCACAAATACAGTGGGGGAGGGGCAGAGAGAGAGAGAGAGCGAGAATCCCAAGCAGGCTCCCCGCTGTCGGTGCAGAGCCCGATATCGGGCTCGATCTCCGGAACCGTGAGACCATGACCCAAGCCTAACTCAGATGCTTAACCAACTGAGCCACCCACGTGCCCCAGCCACCAGACTTGTAAGTGAACATCCCTTTAGATGATTCCGACCCCAGCCTTTGAGCCATCCCATCTGATGCTGAGTAGAGCGGAGAAAAGCTGTCCCCCCACTGCGCCCATGAGCAAAATTAATGCTATTATTGTTTAAAGCCACTAAGTTTGGGGTTATCACATAATACTAGGGAACCAGCACAAATACCCTTTTACCTTCAAAATGTATTAATTCAGATACTTCTCATTCCAAATTCTCATATGGGCTAAGGTGAAGTGTATTTTTTCTGTGCCTGAATCAAGGAATTGCCTGAGCAACTTAATAATGTACCCAAGATGACAGGGGAAAGTCTACTTTTAGCTGAAACTGTCTTCAAGTACATCTATTACAACATCTATTTGCATACAAAGAGGTAACATTCCAATATCACAAAGTAAACTTATCTGCTCTCATCCTTACCAAGTAACTTTGAGACACTTGAGTACATTAAGTAGTCACTACAGGTACTTGAAAATAATCCAGCAGTGTTTCTTTAAAAACATTCAGTAACTAGGGGCACCTGGGTGGCTCAGTCGCTTGGGCGTCCGATTTTGGCTCAGGTCATGATGCTGCGGTTCGTGAGTTCGAGCCCCTCGTCAGGCTCTGTGCTGACAGCTCAGAGCCTGGGGCCTGCTTTGGATTCTGCGTCTCCTTCTATCTCTGCCCCTCCCCTGTTTTCTCTCTGTCTTTCTCTTTCTCTCTCTCTCTCAAAAATAAATAAACATTAAAAAATTTAAAAAAAAAAACATTCAATAACCAGCTCACCTCCCCAGCTTTACTCCAAGGACCCTGAACCAAATCGTAAGTAAACCCTTGAACTTTCTTTATAGGGTGCTCTAATGAGAAGCAGCCCTGTCACAGATCCATTCCTGCAATTCATGAATATTGTCCTATGACTTTCCATTTTGGGATTTATATCTGTAACCTGTAACTGGTGTACATTTTCTCTGCCCTCAACATCTTAATATACTCGGCAGATCTCTACCAACAGTCAGGCAAACCTCCTTCTTATTGTACTTTTCTCTTCACCCTCTTACGTAGAATAACTGACTTTCTCTTCGGGATGCACCTTCAAAGGCCCAAAGAGAAGTTTACATCAACCTACAGCCTATATTTTAACTGAAATCACCATTATATGGAGATCCCAGAAAGCCCAGGCCTTAGGAGTAAAGACCATGTCTTAGAGTAAGGGCCACATCCTAGATCCAAGTTGAAAACCAAAATAGGTCTGCCCAAAGAATAAAAACAAACTTTTCAGGATGAAAAGCATTTACCAACAATCTAGCTACATGTCAAACAAAACTCAACATTTTTTAAAGGAGGATAAGACCGTCCAGACTCCGTACAACGCATCTTCTGAAATGTCCAGCATACGATCAAAAATTATCAGACATGTGAAGGAATAGAAAGCTATGGACCCATAGTAAGAAAAAAGAAAAGAAATAGAAAAAGATCTGAGGTGATCCATTTGTTTGAATGAGCAGAAAAGACCTTTTTAAAGTAACTATTTAGAATGTGCTCACAAATGTAAATGAAGGTTGGCCATGAACAAAATAGGGGGGAATCTCAGCAAAGAAATAGAGACTATTAAAAAATAACCAAATTGATTCCAGAACTTAAAAGTAAACAATCTAAAATTCACTGAGTAGGAGATTGGATGTTATGGAAGCAAAGATTAGTAAGCTTGAAATCAGGTCGACAGAAATTCTTCCATATGAAGAATAGAGAGGAAAAGATTTCATAACAACCAAGAGAGACTTGGCGATCTATAGGACAAAATTACATGGTGTAACATATACGCAAGTAGAGTTTTTAATAGAGAGGATAAAGAGAATGGGGCAGAAGAACTATTTGAAGAGATAATAGCTAAAATTTCCCAAATGTGATGAAAAACGTTCACTTACAGATCCAAGAACCTTAGAAAACCTCAAGCAGTATAAACGCAAAGCGACCCATACCTAGTTACACTATAGTCAAACTTCTGAAAAAAGAAAAAAGCAAGATCATGACCTGAGCCGAAATCAGATGCTTAACCGACTGAGCCACCCAGGCGCCCCGGGAGAAAATATTTTAAAGTACCAGGGGTGGGGGGGTGAGGCATGGCGGGAGGGGGAATGTTGGCTCACGAGTCTAGATCAAGAGAATACTTCTTCCAAAAATGAGAATGAGTTACACACACTTGCAGATAATGAACTCTGAGAGAATTCGTCTCCAGTAGACCCACATGGCAAGAAATGCCTAAAGCTGTTCCTCAGGAGGACAGGAGATAGTGCCGTACAGAATTCAGACCTACAAGAAGAAATAAAAAGCACCAGCAATGGTAAATACTATGGGTAAATATAAAAGAACGTGTTGCACAAGGGCTCAGGTGTCCAATGGCCTGGGCTTGTGTCTGTTTTAGTTTTACCACTTCCTTAAAATAAACCTCAGTGCCCCCATCTGTAAAATGGGAATAATTCTAGGACTAACCTTGTAGCGTTGGAGAGGGATTAAATAAGAAAGCCCGCGTAAGGAGTGTGGTGTCATGTCTGGTGCTGCCTTAAAGGCTTCGCCTATATAAGTTCTTTCTTGACCATTGAGCACCCTTGTTTGGTGGCTGTTATTCCCATTTTAAAGGGAGCCATCAGGGCACAGACCAGGCAGCTATTCTATGGGACTAGGATGCGAGAGGGTGTCCAAACTCAGACACAACATAACTTCATAACCTCAGACACGCACACGTACACACACACACACACACACACACACACAGTTGCTCTAATGCACACCAGTGGTATCTAATCGTGGCTCCGCCATGGACCCCTTCTCAGAATAATGTTTATAAAGGCATAAAATAATATACATAGAATTACAATGGTAACCAATGACATCGCGGGGGTGGGGCAGAGAGAGGGGGAGACACGGAATCCAAAGCCGGGCTGCAGGCTCTGAGCTGTCAGCACAGAGCCCCACGCGGGGCTCAAACTCGTGAACCATAAGATCATGACCTGAACCAAAGTCAGAGGCTTGACCAACTGGGCCACCCAGGCGCCTCTGGGTACCAGTTCTTAAAATACATTTCAACGATAGAGATACTCAAATATATGTGCCTCTTTATCAATGCAACAAATAAGGCACAGTTGCTGATTGAATAACCAACGTGATTTCTAAGTGATGATGAGCACAGAGACTATTTTGAGCTGTCTGCAACAACTTTAATGTAGTGAAAAAATAGCTGGGAAAATCGCGGTAGTGTGTTGAGTGCATTTATAATGGAAGGAAATGCTAAATTTCAGTAGAACCTTGCTGAAACTAAACGTGTAAATTTGCTTCGTCCAAACTCCCGGACCCCAACCGGTTTGTGAACGCCAGATTGGGGAACTCAGGCCGTCTGGTCTGTATCGCTCTTCAACCAACATTAGCTACGATCCTTTGGGAAATGGATCCCCTTCGTACATCTGCAGAAACCTCCCGATTCACTTCCTTAGGGAGAAACTAAATGCCTTATCCACGCATGCGGACACGTTTTCCAGACAATCGTAAGAAGTTCCAAGACCTTCAGAAGCCTTCCCTTGGATCCCGGATTAAGGAACCCTCCTTCCTAAGCAGATGTCAGAGCCCTTGTCTGTTCACCAGCCTCCTTCAGGAGGAAAATTACCATGATCTCTCCCAAGAACACACGGTACTTTGAAAGAAAAAGAAAAAAACAGAGGGGAGAAGCGACCGTTCAGGAATAGAAAGAAAACATCTTTTTTGGCCATCAAAGTCAGCAGGCAGTTGTGACCCAGCGTATCCCATTTACGGGACTGATTACTTAATGGAATCCAGTTGCCGATGAGACAGGGGGTGAGGCCCGCGGAGGGCTGAAGGGAGAGGGGAAATATTATGTGATGCCGTTTGATCACACTAATTACTCATAATGGCCCAAACCAGGAACCCAACCACAAGCCAATTCATTGCAAAAGCTATATAATAATGTTTAGGATAAGGAATTAATTTTTATAGCCATTGGGGGCACTGAACTTCTACTGTAATGCAGATTTATTACAAATTAAATTCTCTCCTCAAGTGGTTAATGGAAAGACACTGGACGTAGCAGAAACGACTCCCTGACCAGACTCACTTCCTCCTCCCGACTCTGCTGGAGACCAAGAGCAGGGGTTTGTCGTCACCCCCATCCACAGGCCACCGTTCCCCAGATGACACAGAGCTCCCGCCAAGTCCATTGCCTCCTGTTTGGTGTGGGGGGGACGGTGAGTGGCACCCCCAGGCGAGGACATCTCCTTGCTTCCCACGGATGGGACCAAGGGCACCTGCAGGCCTCAGCCCTTAGGTGCCCCTTTTCCTGGCTGCCCAGTGCAGATCCCAGGAGAGGCGGCAGAAGGGCGGACGGGGGGTGGGGGTGGGGGGGTGCATGCCGGAGCCCGTAGTTCCCCAGGCTCTGACTTTCAGCCTTGTGATGTCGGCCCCAGGACATTTGCATTCAAGGAATAAACTCTGGTTTACTCTGTACTGACAAGACTCCCTGCCTTTTCAGACTAGCCTTTGCCAGATGAGGCAGGTACGGAAACTGTGGGGTTCTCCGGCCAGATCTCCCTTCTCCCCCTCCGAGACAGCCGAGCCGGCAAGGTGTTCCTTGGCTGGGGCCCAGGCAGGCATGGTATTGGTGCCCCCCAGCCCCGACTCGCTCTCCCCGCACCTCCTCCCTGTCAACCTCAGCGGCACATCGGTGGCCAGAGCAGCGTTGAGAAGCAGCGCCCGGGGCCCCACGGTGGCGCTCCTGCTCGGCGCGCTGGTGTGGGGCCTGGGAATCCGTATGCCAAAGCGTCTCTGCTGGTTCCGATGGTCTGCTCTGTAAGAAACCCTTCTCTCTGAAAAGATCCCAGGGCAGCCATTTGTACCACTCACACCCCAGGGCAACTTTAATGGTCCACTTCCTCCCCGAAGTAAAGCAGCTTGCAGCCTGAGCGACACTGGGCCCGGGGAGGGGGGTGCCGAGAGGCGTAGCAGGGTGGCCAGGACACCTGTGCTTCCGAAACCTCCAGGTGGCCTCCTTCTGAAAGCGCACGTTCTTAGGGACAGCGTGGCCGGACTTCTCCTGTAGGGGCGGCTGGCTCTCGTCCGCACTCCCACAGGATGCAGCGAGGGGCGCCCACGTGCAGGCGGCCCAGAAGCTGCGGCCAGAGAGGAGACCACGGGCATTCAGGCGGGAATCAAATCCCCTTAAAGACCGCAGGCGGAGTATTTGCAGATTTGGTCCACACCTCGGATTCTGGGCATGTAGCATTGTCCTTGACGCCCTCCACGGGCCTCAGATCACCTCCTGGCATCTTGGGCCTGTTGTCCTGGCCTCTTGTCTTCAAAGGAGAACATGAACGGAAGAAGCACCCCGAATCCAGGAGGCAGAGACATGGGGGGGAAAGTCAAGTTCTGGCCGACTCACCCCTGGGATCTGGACTCGCACCCTCTGGGCCCCTATTATGTCCCATAACGTCTCAAGAGAGGCCAGGGGCTCCTGGCTGCCTCAGTCAGTAGAGCACACAACTCTTGATCTCAGGGTCATGAGTTCAAGCCCCACGTCGGAGGCAGAGCTTACTAAAATTAAATGGGTAGATAGATAGACAGACAGTGCTGGCTCAGTGTCTCTGGGCCACTCTCTTGCCTCCAACCCCCATGTTTTAGGACCTAATACTATGGGCCAGGCCCTGGGGACCCAAGACCCAAAACACTGGCCCTCACGGAGTGGGGAGGAGAGACGGTAAACCAATAAATGAAATAATTATACATTGTTCGGGCAGGTGGGATAAAAACTGTGGAAACAAGGCGGGGCCTGCAGATTGGGGGGGGGGGGGGTAGGCGTGGCCAGGGACGGCCTCTTGATTTCAGCTGGGGACGCTGGGCAGGCCACTCCTGGCACATCCCGCTGCCTGGCCCGCCTCTCAGCCTGTCTTGGGCAGACCCTTCCATGTGCTTGTGTAAGTATATCTTCCAAACTGTGTCTGGAAACCTTCGGGTAGATTCCCCCAGGCCCCCACCCCCCCTGGATTTAGTCTCCAATTTGAGTGCCTTTCTCCTGCTCCTGAAAAGGTCCTAGTAACGAAGTGAAACTTTGTGGAGTTTTTTTTTTTTTTCCCTACCTGATTTTGCTAATAGGGAAAAATATATTTTTTCCCCATTTTCTTTGAGTTCAGCTTCTCTGGTTCCCGAGAAAGCCGAGGTAACGAGAGCTGTGGGCGCGTCACCCGCGCCCCCCTCTGCACGCACGCGCTCACGTGCCGCGGGGCGCGGCGACGCTGGGGAGACAGACTAGAACCCACGACCTTTGAAGCGCCACACCGGATCGGCTGGAGGGCCAACACGCCGTGTCCGTGGCGCCGCAGAGCCGGCCGCTGAAACCCTCCTCTGCCTCTGCGGAATCCTGCGCGTGTCTGCGCGCCGACTCTGGACCCTCCCGCCACTGCGTGGGCAGGGGTGTACCCCCCGCACCTCCGAACGCCCTGGACTGACGGCTCTGGACCCACCCCCGGCCGGAGGGTCTCCTCCTGGCCCCCGGGGTCTCCACGGCGCGGACTACAACTCAGCCGCCCAGAGCACATGAAGGGATTCGCTGTGCCAACGTGCCCTGTAGATAGGCTTTCCGGGTGAAAGCTGCCACCCCTGACCTACGCGGGAAGGATTTGGACCGATCGTGTTCTCAAAGCAGAATTTCCTGACACCGATAGCGGCGTGGCCCCCCCTAGATGCGTGACCCCATTGCTAAATGGCTTCGAGTCCCCACATTTCCACTGTGGAATTTTGGGGGAAGAGCGCCGGTTACGAGAGGCCTAAATACCGCAAGTCCCTGAACTGGGCCACGTTACGGAGCTTCCTTGCCTCTGTCTCCCCATCTGTAAAATGGGCATGATGGGGCCTCTTCATTTACTCTGGCGTCTAAGGTATGAGGTAAGGGCTCTGTCACTAGCAGCAAGGACGTAGGACCCAGATTCTTTCCAAATTTAAAAGAGGGCAAAGGCACCCCGGGTCCCAGGCATCATCACCGAAGGTTCTGTGAGCAAAGGAGGAGGCGCCGTGAGACCGACAGAGGCCGCGTGATTGTGCAGGACTCCGCGCCCTCTGCCACCCAGGTCCCCGGGAGCTGTCACCTCCCGCACCCTCTCCAGTGGCCACATGGGTGGCAGGGCCACACGCGCTGGTCCCCACACTGGGAGGCCCTCTCAGCACGTGGGTCACGGATAGGAAAAGCTGCAGGAGGCGGGGCGTCGATGGCCACGCCCCCCCCGGGAAGGGGCGGGGCAGATTGTGCCATGGGGGAGGGGCGGGCAGGCACCAGGCTCGTTCCCCTCTCTTTTACCAGAATACTTCACCCCCATTCGTAGCTAGAACTGAGAGCAATGTGATATTATCATAGAGGTAAATACATAATTACATAGATGGTAGGCTTAAAAAAAAAACCAACACCCAAGCTGATTATTTATCCAACCAACTGGAAAACACATGAGCGAAACCATGCCGTTCTGACAGGTGAACATAGTCATAATTGCTCTTCAAACACGTATTTACGTGTCGATCTGTTGTGTAAATACATTTTTAAAAGAGCACATCTTTGAGGGGGAGTGCGGCGGGCAGGGGGCTTGGAGCATGAAAACATCTGGGCGTGGGCGGTAGCACACACAGTCCGGAACTTTCTCCTCCTATCAGAGCAGGTGTTTTTAGGGACCTGGGAGGTATCTTTCAGAGGTACAGCTTGCATTCGCCTTTTCCAAAGACTCGGTGCTGGTCCGCTCAGGCGGGCTGGGCGGCTTTACCACCGGAGATTTCTTTTTCCCCCCATTCCGGAGGCTAGAACCTGAGCTGCAGGCGTGGGCATTGGTGGTTCCTTCCGAGGCCTCTGTCCCGGCCTCACGGATGGCCACCTTCTCCCCGTGTCCTCACTGGGTCTTCCCCCTGTGTGTGTGTCCACATCTCAGGTTTCTGTAAGCACTCCAGTCGTCCTGGATTAGGGCGACCCTAGTGACCTCGTGTAAACTTAATCACCTCCTCAAAGACCCTCTCTCCACATCCTGAGGTGCTGGGGTCACGGCTATCTGAATGGGGGCGGGGTACCCGGTCCACACCGGACTCCGTCCAAGCCCGCTGACGCTTCCCTGGGGGACGAGGGGCTTCCTGAGGACCTGTGTCGGTCACCTGTCCGAGGACTCTCCTGTAAGAGCACCAGGTTCCGGCCGCCGGCTTTATTTAAGGATAAATACACCTAAAGGGTGGTTTTGAAATAATAATAAATACATGCCTCAATGCAGAGAAAACATTCTGGAAAGTTCCACACTTGAAGGACGGTCCTGATAAGAGAGGGCAGCAGGTGGTTTCCAGGGTCAACCTTAGACGCCCCACGAGGTGGCTGGGAGCATAGGGGGTGAGGGCAGCCTCACCGCGGGGCCCCACCAGCAGGCGGAGGGTGCCCACCGCCCCTGCCTGCTCCCCCCCCGGTTGGGCACCCCCTCTGTGGGCTCATTAGTAGCCGTGCTCAGCTTTTAGGGGCTGTTCTCGGGGCTCTGGGAGCAGCGGCCACGGCCGCTCTTCCCCTGGGGGGACGCAAGCAGGAGGCCAGGGTCTGTCTGACATGTGTCAGGTCGAATCACCAGCTCTCCCGAGAACATCTTCCTCTCTGTTACCCTCGCCTCTGGCCATGCAGTGCCAGCGGTGGACGGAGAGACAGGAGGCCCCCTAATGATGCCAGGCAGGCAGCCCCCAACAGCATGGCCCTCCCGGCTCTCCAAGGGCCGGCGGGACAGTCACCACCAGCGGCATGGCCTCTGGGGCCCTCACCCCTCCCCCCCCCAAGAACAGAGTGGGGCTAAGAGTGAGGGTCCCCAGAGTGGCAATGGCCCGGCCCGGCTGGGAGGGGTGAGGACCCTCACCTTCCTGACTAGCCCGTCGCTTCCAGGGAGCAGAGAGGAAAGGAAGAACGCATTTCCCAGGGGACAGGCTCGCCTCTGTCTCCAACGCAGGCCCATTTTGTGTGCTGTTACCGTGTCTGCGTCCTATGTCGTCATCACCACAGCCACTCCGGCATTTCAAGCTCTGCGCCAAGACGGAGAACAGAAACGCACATTCTAGCCCCCCGTACGCCCCTCTACCCATTCTGGAATGCTCTCTGCTATTGTACGAGCTGGTGTTCCGGAAGCTTCCTCAGCGGGCCAGGCACCATCCCTGGCCCCGGCCCAGGGGGCCCTGCCTGCGCTGCCCCCTGCCAGCTGCCAAGAATGGCAGGCAGGCAGGCCTTCCTTCTCAACAACGGTCACTCTGCCCCCTGTCCCCTCCGTCCCTCCATGTCCCCACCCCACCCTGGGAGGTTGTGGAAGGAGCGGGTAGTGAGGGGAGGGGCGGAAGAAGGGAAGCCGTACATGGTGTGACGGCTCCCAGTCATTCTGCGTGGCTGCTCGCTCGCAGGCAGAGGAAGGAGGGGCGCCAGCCAGGAGCATCCCGAATGCTCTTAGATTCATCCCACCCTGCTGACTGCCTGGAAGCATCCAGAGAGATGGCTGGACTGAACCCCTACCCGGGCCGGCAGCACGGAGGCGAGGAAGCTAACGCCAAGAGCCTTGCAGGAAGGAAGCAGTTAAAAAGCAGGGGAGGAGGAGGAAGGGCTTTTGGGAGGAGAGAGAAGGAAGGCGTCCTCTCGGCCATATTGGGCCCCAGAGAACAGTACAGGGGTGTACAAAGGCCGGGCCCTGGCTTGCCTCCCCACTCACAGCCCTCTCCTCTCCCCGCACCTTCCGTCACCCACCTGCCTCCCTGGTGACTGTGGGGCACACTGCCCGGCACTGCCACTCCGGGTGCCTCTGCCCCCAGTTTTTTCCTTCCTTTCTCCAAATAACCCTGCTTTGTTCTAAAGTGGAGGTAAGGTCCCCAGGGACCACGCCCAGACCAGGAGGGACATGACAGGAGAGGCTTGGTTGAAGCAGAGCCTCTGACCCTCCCCTTGGGATCCCCCCAAGACCACACACACACACACACACGCCCCACGCGCACTGCGCGGGCTCTGAGCAAAGCCTGGAGACAGCGCTGACACCCGGTGCCCAGATGCTGCCCCCTGGGCACCCAGAAGGGATTCGCCCTGCAAAACGGCCCTCGACAGCCCCACCCCCACCTCGCTGGTCCTCCCTGTGGTCACTGAGCAAAATCTAACACCCCAAAGGCACCACCTCTCCTTTCCCTGCTGTCGTGCAGGGCGATTGGCGGGGCAGGTGGTGGTTGTGGAGCCCATGGCGCGGGGAGGGAAGGAACATCACGGAGCCCGCTCTGGGCATTTCTGCAGGGAAGCCCAGCCCCCAGATCAGACCTGCCCGGAAACACCGCGCCTCCGCCTCCGCCTCCCCTCCCCGCCCCCCTGCAGCCCGGCATCCCGTCCGTCCCAGGGACCCCGGCTTGCTCTGACCGCAGGTTGCATTCCCAGCCTGGCCCCTGCCCCAGAAGGGAGGCCGCGGTGCTCCCGGGCAGGGGTGGGGGGCTCGCCGGGGTGAGCATTCCCGCACCCTGCGACGGAGGGGGGAGTCGGCAGGAGGGCTCATTATACTCTCTCCTCGGAAAGCTGAGAGCCCATCACTGCTGTCTTGGTAGGATTTTTTTTTAATCCTGGATATTACAAGAACATGAATTAAGCTCTGATGAATGCAATATTAATTAATTACATGAAGATCCACGTGGGACCCTGGAGAGGGGGAGCGGAGGGAAGAGGCTGTGCGTGCAGACGGTGGGGAGGAGGGGCTGTGGTGGGGAGGAGGGGGCGTGGCTCGACCGGGGGCGTGGCTCTGCAGGATTCAAGGCGTGGCTCGCTCGGGGGCGTGGCTCGCTCGGGGGCGTGGCTCGCTCGGGGGCGTGGCTCGCTCGGGGGCGTGGCTCTGTAAGATTCAAGCCCCGGACACCCGCGCAGACAAGGGAAGTTGGGGACCCCTACTGCACCTGCGTGCAGGGAGGAGGGGGAGGAGGGCCCTGGTGCCGGCCGCCATCTCCTCTCTCTGCAGGTACGTTTTTGAAACCTTTGAAATCCGTTTTGGCACGTTCCCAAACAGCTGCTTGTCAGCCCTGAGCCCTGCGAGGGACCGAGGGTCTGACGGGGCTGGCGTGCCTCCTGGGTTTCTTCTGTCCAGAACACGGAGCATAAGCATTGCAAGAAGAGTCATCATCGGCCAGAGGCAGAATGTCCCCCAAAACCCTTCCATGCCCCCCCCACTTGATCCCAGGGGTGGCGGCCACTGCCACAGAAACCTGGCAAAACAAATCCTTCTGAGGACGAATGTAAGACTAAACTTGAAAATAACAGCGGGGGGCCTGCAGTCAGCGGGCACTTCCCAGATGGCTTTCGGATACAGTCAGGGCCCCTTGGTGCGGCCAGCTTGACGTGGGACAAGCACGTCCACCTTCTGGGGGAGGGGGCGGGGCTTGTCCCCGGGAGCTGAGCAGGCCTCGGGCAGGATCTGGATCTCCAGGCTGGGGTCACCAGGCTGGGCAGGGCAGTAAGAGACAGAAACAGGGCACACCGCTTCCCGGGGACGCTCCCTCCTCTGTAGGGATGCGCTCACGTCCTGTTTCTCCTCGATAGGAACATTGGCAGAATTCTAGAGCCTAACATGATGGTGAGCGACAAGGTCTCCCGTTTGTTTATTAGACTGAATGTTTGCGTCCCTCTAAAATTCATTTGTTAAGTCCTAGTGCCCAGGGTGGTAGTGCCGGAGGTGAGGGCTACCTGGGAGAGGTCCCGCGTGAATGAGATTCGCACCTGTGTCAAGGAGGCCCCAGGGAGCTTGCTCGTCCCTTCCACCGGCAAAGCCCGTCTGTAGACCTCCCACCAGGGGCCTAGAGCCTGCCCGCGTCTTCATCTGGGACTTCCCAGCCTCCAGAACCACGAGGAAGGAATGTCTGCTGTTTAAGAGCCACGCGGTCTACGGTGGGTTTTGTTAAAGCCGCCCGAACAGGCTCAGACAAGACTCCGCCACATCCAGCCAAGGCTTACAAGTTTTCCAGCACCGTCCGTGAGATGTCAGACGTTTCACGGGTGTTCTGGAGCCATTGCCCTTGCTTCATCTGGGCCAGGGACCCAGAGAGATTCAAGACGGGCTCGGAGCTGAAGGAGACCTTGTTGCTCTGTCCAAAGACCAGGGGAGAATTTTTCTGCCCGTGTGTGCCGCCCGTTTCCTGTGGCGCCCAGGGTCCATTCCCACCGCTTGGCATCATGGGAGCCGGATCCACGAATCCTACATCCCCTCTCCCCATATCAAACCCGTGTGGGCTCGGGGCCCCCCGGGGTGGCTGTACGGTCGTTAAACCTCAGTCTGTCGGAGGTGCTTCCGGACGACGATGCTACGAGGTGGTCGGTGAATCCTCTCCCCAAAAAATCAGTGCTCAGCGGGCCACGGTTGTCAACGGTCCACCTTCTGGGGGCAGCGGGAGTCGACCGAAGGCGGACAGGACGCTGGAGGTTCTTGTTCAGGTGAGAACAGCTCAGCTGGCCGTCTGCTCACCTGGGTGCCCCCATCCTCCCAAAGCGAGGTCCGCAAGGACAGCTGTGGGGCGACGCGATTGGGGAGAAGGAGGAACCCACAGCTTTGTAAGCTCCGGGCTGCGCTCCGAGCTGAGGCAGGCAGCCTGTGAGCCATCCATGCAGGTGTAGACGGAGGGCCCGGAGGACAGACACCGGGAGTTCATCACGCTTACCGGACACGGTGTCTGAACCACCGGGTGCCCGTTCCTGGAGCACGTTTGTTTAACAAGTATTTGCGCGTGCGGAATACCTTGTTCTCCGCCTGGACTCATCAGCATCGGGAGCGACCAGCCCTCCCCTCCTTCTTCAGGCTTCTTTCGTGGCCGCTGCTGTCCGCCAAAAAGAGCCCGGGGCTTGTGGTGGCCAACATACCTGAGGTCAACTCACAAGGAGAGGACCTACCGAGGAGCCAGCGTGGTGAATTTCAAATGGCCGTGTCAAGGGGTGCCGGGGCGGTTCAGTCGGTTAAGCGTCCGACTCTCGATTTCGGCTCAGGTCACCATCTCACGGTTCACGGGATCGAGCCCCACGGCAGGCTCCGCGCGGACGGTGCAGAGCCTGCCTGGGGTTCTCTCTCTTTCTCTCTCTCTCTGCCCCTCCCACGCTCATGCTCTCTCGCTCTCTCTCAAAATAAATAAACATTTAAAAAAATATTTTTTGAGAGCGAGGGAGACAGAGTGTGAGTAGTGGAGGGGCAGAGAGAGAGAGAGAGAGAGGGAGACAGAATCCAAAGCAGGCTCCAGGCTCTAGGCTGTCAGCACAGAGCCCAAAGCGGGGCTCGAACCCACGGACCGCGAGATCATGACCTGAGCCGAAGTCGGACGCTCAACCGACTGAGCCACCCAGGCGCCCCCAGCCTTACGATATTTGGATGGCAGAGCTAGAGAGGGCGTGAACAGCTTCCGAGAGGAAAAGAGACCCTTTGCACAGGACAGAAATGCCACAGCAGTGGGGGACTGGAAGACAAAAGAGCCATGCCTTCAGTGTTTCCAGAGCAGTGACTTTTCAAGGAGTCCCGGCACCCAGGCCAAGTGTGAAGCCTCGGGACATGTACCTGTCAGGTGTTTTCGGGCAGCCCCTGGGAGACACCTGACCTAGGAAGCAGGCGTCACAGTACAGAGGGTGGTAAGGAAAGAGAATTTGCACCCTGATGGGTGAGAGGGGTGTGGCAACCTCAGGGAACAGCCAGAGCTCAGAGAGGACTTGGTGGGGCGGGGGGGGGGGGGGGGGAATCGATCAGGTGGGGTGGGAGCGACTCCTCCAAGCACCGGATGTCCTAATCGTGGGGAAGGACAGAATCGAGTGTGGTGTTGCTATGCTGTCAGAGAATTTGGGAAGACCCCGTGACCGTGACCTAGTAAACCGTGTAGCCAAATAATAACAGCTACTCAAATACATATATTAACTCTAAGAAGAACAAGGGTACAGGGCAGGAAAGGTAACCGTAATAAGAGTATGTGCCTCGGTGGTGGCAATCAGGTGGCTTCTTCTAAACCCTTACAGCACCATCCCAGTAAGGCAAAGGCGAAGGGATGTTTTTCACCCAATGGGGGCCATCTGAGAAGGAGGGAGAGCAGGTGAAGGGGTGGGGTGGGAGAGAGAGCGCCACGATAAATCTTCATCCTCTGCCACAGGAAGGTGAGGGGAATGCCGAGAAACGTCACAGAAGTACATTGTGGCAGCTGTGAACCGAAACCAAAACCAGGTGAGGTGTGTTTGAGAAAGGGACCGGAGAGGGGAGATGGGGCCGTGTCTTAGTGCCCTCCGGCTGCTGTAACAAAATGCCAAGGAAGAGGCGCTCGTAAGCGACAGAAGTGAATGTCTCCCAGTTCCGGAAGCTGGAAGTCCAAGATCAAGGTGCCAGCAGATTCAGAGTCTGGGGACAGCCCACTGCCTGGTTCATAGATCACGCTCTTACCGTGTCCCCCGACGGCAGGAAGAGCTTCTAACGAAAGGGTACGGATCCCATTCCCGTGGCTTTGTCCTCATGACACAGTCACCTCCCAAAGGCACCACCACCTTGGAGGGTAGTATTTCCACGTACGAATTTGCGGGGGGGACGCAAACATTCAGTTCGTCGCAGAGACAAAGGGCACGAAACGGGTGCCTTGTTGCTACTTTCCTTTTAATATTATTTAACATTTAAAACTACACGCACGCTTTAGTGTGATTAAAAAATAATTTCAAGGGGACACCTGGGTGGCTCAGTTAGTTAAGCGTCCGATTTTGGCTCAGGTCATGATCTCGGGGTTCGTGGGTTCAAGGCCTGTGTCGGGCTCTGTGCTAACAGCTCAGACCCCAGAGTCTGCTTTGGATTCTGTGTCTCCCTCTCTCTCTCTCTGCCCCTTCCCTGCTCGCCCTCTCTCTCATAAATAAATAAGCAAACACTTTAAAAAATAATAATAATTTTGAAACTATATAGATTTTAATGTTCTTAAGTTTACAATCAAATACAGAATTGATAACAAATACCTACAAATACTTGAGAGAATATACGAGGAAGGTACAAACACAACCTGTAGAGAAAAATCCAGAAGACTTAGAAGACACACACAAAAAAACAGAAGCAAAGCAGACAAAAGCATTAAAACCAAATGTGTTTGTTACAACAATAAAAGTAAATGATTAAAGCTCCCTTATTAAAAACAAACAAACAAACTTACAAGTATATGTTATTTACCAGAGGCACATCCAAAACAAAAGCGAAATTAAATATTAAGGGGAGATTAACATTTAAAACAGCAGGCCAAAATGATCAGGGAAAGGCAAACAAACAGAAAGCAGAGGCTGAGAATGTTCTTATTCATCGTCACAGCACCAGGAACAGAAGATACCGAAATGCACAGAGTTATTTTATATTGATCAAAAGTAGAATCCATAACGAAACCATAATGTCATTTGTCATGTTGCAGATGAATGGGGAATCAAAACATATCAACAAAACGTGGCCAAATACAAAGAGACTCGGAATTACAGAGGCTGATAGGGCACCTGGGTGGCTCAGTCAGTTGAGCGTCCGACTTCGGCTCAGGTCATGATCTCGTGGTTCGTGAGTTCGAGCCCAGCGTCGGGCTCCGTGCTGACAGCTCGGAGCCTGGAGCCTGCTTCCGATTCTGTGTCTCCCTCTCTCTCTCCCCCTCCCCACTCGCACCCTGTCTGTCTCTCTCTCAAAAATAAACATAAAAAAATAAATAAAAAAAGAATTACAGTGGTTGACAATAGCCATCTCTCTTAGGATAACACGGACCAAAAAAAAAAAAAAAAAAGTATTTTAAGAATACAACTCATAAGGTTAAATAAGTTTCCATCTATGTCTATGAATAAATCAAGAGGTGGACTGTGACGGTCAGCCCCCAAGAGGACCCCTGAGATCCCCGTTCCCGCTTGGTGCTGAGGCTACTCCGTGTACACGATGCCGATGCGTCACTTCCAAGGTCAGGTTATGAAAGACATCCCAGCTGCTGTTCCGGTCATGTTCTTTCTCTTTTCCTTGGGTCACTCGTTCTTGGGGAGCCAGTTGTAATGTGAAGGGAGGCCCCCACGGCAAGGAACCCACATGGCTTCTGCCAACAGCCACAAGAGCGAAGCCGTCTAGGAAGCAAGTCGTGTGGCCCCAGTCAAGCTTTCCCATGACAGCCGCCTTGGCCAACATCCTATCACTTCATGAGAGACCCTGAGCGGGACCTTCTCTCTCCCTTCGCTGTTCCTGAATTCCTGAGCCGCAGAGACGGGAGTGAATAACAGCCTGTTGTTTTAAGCTTCTGTTGGGAATAATCTGTTATGCAGCCGTAGATGACTAACAGATCGACAGAGAGTTGGGGAGAAAAAGAGGTTCTTCATAACATTCCCACTTTGCAAACATCAATGGAAAGGTCACAAAATTGATTTTACGTTGGGTCACGACGTGGGTCTTTTCCAACTGCTTTCTTTCCTACCCACGTACAGGTCACATCTGATAAGGAATGTCGAAACCTGGATAAAAGATGAAAATTATTGCCAGACCCCAAGACGGGGCCTTATGGTTGCCTAAAAGTCAAGACCGTAACATCTGGCTCTAATATCTGGTAGCGGCTGTATGGATTTATTCCCTCATTAAGGATATTTATTTTTTAAAAAGCTATGTGGCTTGACTTCATATTACCGCTGACATAGCCTAAATATTTTGAATGCATAAAATTCTTTAACTGTTTCCATTCTTGCTACGTTCAGGTTTTCCACCCAACGGACACAACTGAGACGTGGTTATTTTTACCGTCCTCTGACCGCGTCAAGGCATTAGGCGCTGCATTTGCTAACTGAAGCGAGCAATACATATTTAAGGGTTATGTCTGAGCCAGACACTAAACTATTCCCCAACAAACAGGAAAGTCTGCTCTGTTCACATGGGATACATAAAACTAAATCCAGGAATCAGCACATGGCCAAGCTCATAGTAAAATTTAGGAAATACTGTCTGTATGAATTTTGGGCCACTCAGTACCTACTGTACCTATGTGGCCTCCATAATAAGAATAAAAGGTTTATTATACATGCAACGGTTTTAATTGTTAATCCTTTTAATGTTAATTTGTGTTATTAATTTTCCATCCTATTACACCGAAGTCAGATGTAGTCAGCAATGTTTCTTCTTTGGGGATTTTATTGAGGTTTTCTTTTTTTTGTTTCTTTTTTTATTTTTATTTATTCTTGAGAGAGAGAGAGACATAGCAGGAGCAGGGGAGGGGCAGAGAGAGAGAAGGAGACACAGAGTCTGAAGCAGGCTCCAGGCTCCGAGCTGTCAGCACAGAGCCCGATGTGGGGCCTGAACTCATGAACAGTGAGATCATGAGCTGAGCCAAAGTCGGACGCTTAACCGACTGAGCCACCTGAGTGCTCCTATTGAGGTTTTCTTTGTAGCATAGCTAGAATCAGCTTTTGTAAATGTCCATGGTTGCTTGAAGAGAAAATACACTACCTCCAGGGTATCTTTTTTATTTGTTTGTTTGTTTGTTTGTTTGTTTTGAGAGAGAGAGAGTGTGTGAGCTGGGCAGGACAGAGAGAGGGAGACACAGAATCCGAAGCGGGCTCCAGGCTCCAAGCTGTCAGTGCAGAACCCGACGCAGGGCTCGAACTCACGGACCACAAGATCATGACGTGAGCCGAAGTCGGACGCCCCCCGGGGATCTTTAACATCCACCCATCAGCTCTGTCTAGAGCTGATATTTAGCATCTCTGCAGCCTTACTGGTTTCTAGTCTGCTTTTCCTCTTATGTGTTGAGAGAGGGGAGCCATAGTTCGCTAACCTGCTTGCTCTCCTGGCTCCTCTGCTCGGCCCTCTAGATCCCACGCCACGCTGTTTGCACGGCAGTCCCTTCCAGCAGGGTGGCCCCGTCGATCCGCTTAGCATTTCTGCCCTTGAGCTGGACGTTTTCCGGTATTAATATTACAACCCTGATACTTTTGTCTTTGGTCAATCTAGTATGTTTTTTCCTTCTTCTGTGTTTAACTTGACTGAGCTGCTTTGTTGAATAATGTGTTCCTTACAAACACCATACAGCTGAGTTTGTTCTCTGATCCAGTTCTAGAGTCATTGCCTTTTAACGGGTGATTTATGCCATTTACGTTAATTGATATAAATGAAATGGGCAGTCCTAACTGTATTATTAAATATCATTAGCTTACCATTTTCAATGTTCTTTTTTGTTTTCTCTCTCTTACTCTAGGTCTGAATATTGTATATATTTATATAACATATGTTTTACGTACATGTAAAATATGCCTGTGCATATTTTATATAATATATACAATATGTTTGACATACAATAAATCATAAGAGTATTAATAATATGTGACATATATTATATATATATACACACAAAATACATTTTAGTGTCTGTGTCTATTTAATATGTGTCTTGTTTTCTCTGTGATACAAGACAAAGATACACCATCCACCCAGGCACATAGTAGAAAATCCGTAAGTCATTTAAGGTCCCTCCTCCATCCAAGCGATAGCCAATGCCTGATTCTTCTACGTGTCTCTCAAATCTGGCATCTCCTTTTCAGTCTCTGCCTCGTGCCAGATTCTTAATGCTTCTCACCTGGATGGTCACATATCATCCTAACTGGCTGGTCACCTGCCCTCATTCCACATCCACACGGTCTTTGTGCAGCTGATAGAATACACCGTCTGAAAGTACACTGTCCAATATGGCAGGAAAGTTTACTGTAAATAAAATTAAAAATTCTGGGGCGCCTTGGTGGCTCAGCCAGTTAAGGGTCCGACTTCAGCTCAGGTTATGATCTCGAAGTTCGTGAGTTCGAGCCCCGCGTCGGGCTCTGTGCTGAAGGCGCAGAGCCTGGAGCTGCTTCTGATTCTGTGTCTCTGTCCCTGTCTGTCTCTCCCCTGCTCCTGCTCTGTCTCTCTCTCTCTCTCTCAAAAATAAATACTAAAAAGTTTTTAAATAAAATTAAAAATTCAACTCTTCAGATACACCAGCCACATCTAAAGTTTTTAATAGCCACATGGGTCTCGTGGCCACCCCCTCTGCACAGCCTCCCCCCACCCCGGAGAACACCCACATGGCTGTAGAAGGTTCGTTGCACAACCATGTTCTAGATGCAGATCTAACCACATCGGGTCCCTTCAGGAAAGTCTTCAGTGGCTCCGGTGGTTTGCAAAACACAGCTCAGATTCCTCATGGTCGCCCTCAAGGCTCTTCTCGACGTGACCCCAGCCCGTATTCCGGCCCTTCTCCTGCCCTTCTCCTGCTCATTTCCACATTTCCTCTCCAGCTCCACAGAATTATTTGCTTGTCTTTGACCACCGTGTACTGATTCTCCTTCATGCCCCGACGCCACCACTCGGTCAACAAAGTGCTGTCCCTTCCCAGGCTATGTCTCTCTGGTGTCCTTCCGCCCTCCCCACCCGGGGTTCCCGCATCCCCTGTGCTATCTCTGTCCTGAACTATACTTACGAGACGGTCATCTGTCTTCCCCGCCAAGCTACACGCTCCTGAGAAGAGGTCCTGCCTTTTGTGACTTAGATTCCGCACAGAAAGCATACTGCTGGCACACGGAGGTTCTCAAAACAAACATTCCTTAAATGAACCAACAGGTGATCGCACGAATGGAGACCGAGGAGCCCAAGGGGCGCCCGTGCGCTCAGCGGGCCGTAAGGGGACCGGTTAATAACAGAGCCTGGGATGGGGGCAGATTACACCTTGCGGCCGGTTCGGTCCACACCGGAGATCAAACTAGATGCATTCAGGGCTTTGAAGGCACGCCCAATGGCAGAGAGCAAGATCGATTTCCTTTGGGAGCTGCCGAACGTTAAATTAACCTTTTTAATCCCTGAAAAGTAACGCACACGGAGCCTGCACACTTTGTGGGCTCTGCAGCCGACTGGGGTGTGGTGGGAGTGGGGCGCGTGTGGGGGGACACCAGCCTTTGGAGCAGCAGAGAGAAAGCTGTATAAGCTGTGTATTTTTTGAGAGAGAGAGAGAGAGAGAACAAAGAAGAATTATGAGAAGCCCCCCAAATTACAAGTGTGGGTTACAATAATTGCTCAATTGTAGACTTCCAGCTTTATTAGACACACACCCCCTCAGCTTCCGCAGCTTTCCAGGGGCTGTCTTGAGTTGACAAAAGTCAAAAAGCTCTGTGGGAATTCTGGCAGGGAGCTGAGAGCGGGTGGTGTAGCCCGTCCTGAGGGCGCGAGGCTGGGACGCAGAGGTCCAAGCCGGGGCCAGGGCTCTGTCTGTCTCCCGGTGGCGCATTCCCCTGGGGAACCGTCCAAAACCCTGGGGGGGGGGGGGTTGGGGGACCTCCAAACCCTGGGGTTTGGAGGTAGAACTCGGCTGTTCACATTTGTCTACGAGGGGGAAGCAGCCGTGGCCCGTGGCCGGTTGCTTTGGAAGTCCTGACGTATTTCTCAGGGTCCTTTAGGGCCCTGGATTCGGCAGAGAAGACCCTCCCATCAGGCTAACATCCATTGTTATTTTCTCCTTTTGCAGCGGGAACATCGAAGCTTCCAAGAGACGTCCTCTCCTCTTTGAGAATTACCACCCACCTCTGCACCCTGGTGGCCTCCCGTTCAATAGCAAATCCCCTCCGTGCACCTGCCTCCCGCCACACCGGCCACCGACACGTTTGGGGGACACGGGTATGCAGTCCGTAGCAGCTGGTGACGATGATGGCTGACACCCTTGGAGCTGTCTTTATTGACCAGCCACCATTCTAAGTGCTTCACAAGAACCGCCTCATTTCATCCCAACAGTGCTAGGAGTTACCAGGTATCGCTTCACCATCGTTGGACTCACGGGGGAACTGAGGCAAAGACCTCGGTGAGGTCACCCACCCGAAGTCACCCAGCCGGCAAAGAGAAGAACCGACGTTCAAAGCCAGCTGCCGAGAACACTGCCCTTGGATGACCTCTGCGAAGGAACACAGTCCGAGGGCCTGCAAAAAAGAGGGGCGTAAGCAGCACTCACAGAAATGAGCCTTCAGGAAAAGAAAACATAGATGAGACACTGCAGAGACCGCGGGCCCAAACTCTCTACCAACCTCGCACTTGCTTGAGGGCCGAGTCGTACGGGGGCCACGACGGCAGGAAACCTGGGTTCTCTCCCCGCGTTCTGTGCACAGCGGATGTGCCCTGGGTCTTACTGGGTTTTGCGAGGCTGGGGTTGGCCACGCGGGTTTTGTAACGCCTGCTGGCCGCGCATTCCCGCGCGTTGCCCTGTATCGAGGGCCCTGGGGGCGTGCGTGTTAACCCTAGCGCCCACACGTGTGCACACAAACACACGCTCCCTGCTCGGAGGCCACAGGCAGCCCGGCACGGTGAGGGGTCGTCTTGCTGTGCTGCGGCCCGGCTCCTCCCAGAGAGGGTGGTGGCCGAGGACAGGGGTCCCCAAAGCGGCACCCAGAGAGCAAGACGCCTCGAGGAGGAGCCCACCGGGTGAGGGAAGGCGGGGGAAGGGGAGCTGCGTGGGGAGGGAGCTTCCCGGAGGATCCTTCCACACACCCGCCGGCAGGAACCAGAGCCACCCAAGGGCCAGAACGGGGACCCCGTTCCCTCCTATAGGGTGGCATCCGGCAGGGGGTGGGGGGAGGCCGCGCCTGGGGCGCCAAAGGTGAACACCCAAAGATGCTCCTGAGCCCCTGTGATGAGCTGCCCGCCCGGGTTAATCTGTTTGCCAATCCTGGGACTCGGCAACCCCGCCCGAGGCCACGTCCGCACCCCCACAGCTCGCCCACTGGGAGACACCCCCCCCCACCCCCAGCCCCCGTCTCTGCTTTCCCAGAGCAGCTGTCCGGAGGGCACGCCTTTCCTTCCCTTGGCAGAGGCCCCCTGCTTCCTCGGGAGACCCAGGGATGCACACTTTTCTCGTCGTCGTACTCGAACATGCCCGGAACCACATCCCCCGCCGTGAGACGGGCCTGTCCCAGACCCAGAGGGGCTGAGACACAGACATCCTTTTTTTCAAAAAATATTTACTTAAAAAATTGTGCTAAAATATACCTAACATAAAAGTTGCCGTTTTAGCCTTTAAAATTTTTTTAGTGTTTATTTATCTTTGAGTGAGAGAGACAGAGCGTGAGCAGGGGAGGGGCAGAGAGAGAGGGAGACACAGAATCCGAAGCAGGCTCCAGGCTCCGAGCCGCCGGCACAGAGCCCAACGCGGGGCTCGAACTCACGAACCTGAGATCGTGACCCGAGCCGAAGTCGGACGCTCAACCGACTGAGCCCCCCGGGCGCCCCTCATTTAGCCTTTTTAAAATGTACAGTCGGAGGCATTAAACACGTTCCTCCTGTTGTGCAGCCATCACCACTGGCCCTCGTCAGAACTTTTTCTCTTCCCAGACAAGCTCTGTCCCCATAAACACTGACCCCCACCCCCTGCCCCAGGCCCTGGTGCCCAAGGACATTCTGAGGGTGAGCCGTCCTGGAGCCGGAACCCTAGCCCCCTCCCCTCGTGGGGCTCCTGGCGGGATGCAGAGGCTGGGGCGCCACCCTAGTCCTGAGCGGTGCCCACCCTGGCCCGGCTAGCTGCCCCTAGGATTTCGCTCCGTGCTCCGGCCCCTGGACTCAGCCCCGCGTGGCTGGGTCCCTGGCCCCTCCCTCACGGGGGTCCCTCCATGTGGCTGTTTCCTTCAGGGGACTTCTATTTCTTCGTGGGATGGGCTCCAATAAAGTCATTAATCCGGGAGATGAAGGGGCCGGGGTGGGGGGGGTGGTTCTCCACATGCCAGGACTTGCTGGTCAGCCTGATGCTGGTGTCCCTGGCACCCGAGGAGGGGGAGAGGAGAAGGGGAGAGGTGGGAGGAGGGGAGAGAGGAGGAAGGGAGAGGAAGAGGGTAGAAATGAGAGGAGGGGGAGGGAGGAGGGGGAGAAGGGAGGAGGGAGGAGTAAGAAGGGGGAGAAGGGAGGAAGGAGAGGAGGATAGGAAGGAGAGGAGGGGGAGGAGGATAGGAGGGGGAGGAGGGGAAGGTAGAAGGGGGAGGAGGGTAGGAATGAGAGGAGGGGGAGGGAGGAGGGGAGAAGGGAGGAGGGGGAGGAAGGAAAAGAGGAGGAGGAAGGAGGAGGGTAGGAATGAGAGGAGGGGGAGGGAGGAGGGAGGAGGGAGAAGGGGGAGAAGAGAGGAAGGGGAGGAGGATAGGAATGAGAGGAGGGGGAGGAGGATAGGAGGGGGAGGGAGGAGGGGAGAAGGGAGGAGGGGGAGGAGGGGGAGGGAGGAGGGGGAGGAGGGTGTTGTGGGACCAGCGCAGGAGTTCCTGGCCCTGACACTCTCCTAGTGATTAGTTTTTAAATCAGGCAAGCGGTTCAAGACCCACTCACTCCGGGCAGCTTTAATCACTCATACTCCCTCTTTATTCTCATTATTTACAGCCGTCCTCTCTGCCGGAAGGAAGGAAGGTGCTTTCTCCCTGGGCTCTGGGCACTCAGCTTCAAGCCCTGCGCCGCCACCGGCCGCCTGCCCCGGGGGACCGGGCCGGCACTCTGCACGGGACCGCGGAGGGCTGGCCGGGGGCGCACTCCTTCGTACCTCGGGTGTCCCCGGAGCCGCCCTGCAGCCCCGTGGGAGAGTGGGGCTCACACAGACCGGAGGAAGGAGGGTGGTGAGGCCACCTTTGCAGGGCTGCACGGAGGGGCTGGGCTTGGGGGAGAGTCAGCCCCGCCGACCTCTTAGCAGTTGCTGATATTATCAGAGAAAACCCAGAACATCTTATTTTCTGGGAAGGCCGGTGCCCTCGGAGTAGGGGCCGGGCTGGGGTCTGCGGCCAGCCCGGGTCGGCAGAGGGTCGGCAGCCTTCCCGGAACTCTCCAAGGACGGGCTCTCGGGTTTGGGCTCCTGGCAGCGACGTTTTCATCGGCGACCGACCCGTGTGCCTGTACCCCTGACACGGGCGGGTTCCGATCCCCCGGGCCCCTCCTGGCTGGGCCTGGGGGCGGTGCACACATCTGGAAAGCGTTCTAGACGCCAAGGCAGGAAACGCATCTGGTCTGCACAGCGAGTCCCAGTCTCCGCCATCCGGGACGCCCAAGCTGGGCCTGAGCTGGGCCCAACCTAGCCTTCCTCAGGGGGAGAGGAAGGGGAGAGCAGGGGTGAGGGGGAAGGGCAGGGCGGGGGACAGAGGGCTCCTGCCCCAGTGAGGGAGGAGACAGCCTCACTCGGGCTCCCTGCTGGGTCGGAAAGGGGGTGGCTGGGGACCCCTGCAGGGTGGTACCTGAGACAGAAAACCTCCAAAGCCCTCAGCTACACGCACTGGGGTCTAGCCCAGATGTCTGCATGGCTCCGTCCTCCCTCTCGCCCCCCAACTTCCTCTCCCCAGCACCCCAAGCCCCAGGGGCCCCCAAATCCAAGTCAGGCAGGACACGAGACAAAGCACAGGAACATTAATGCTATGGAACTCCGCCCCACCCCCCACCAGAGTTGGCACTAGGGAGGGGGATGGTGGGGCTTTTCATTTCTTTGTGGCGTATTTTCGCTTCTGGCATTTTCCACGTTGTCTTTCCGCGCATAGGCTACCTTTGTAGTTGGAAAGGAATGTTTAAAAATGGCAGGGAGCGCATCCATAAATACAGATCAAAAGGAGACCCCCTTAGCTGATTTCCACCTGGCTTCTTCCCCAGGTGGAGCCCACCTGCTCTGGGTCCCCCCCGCAGGTGCAAGTTCACACACAAGGCAACTTCCCCAGCTTTGGAAAAGCCACAAAATTGCCTATTGATTTAATCATCTTCTGGCTTGTTCGGGCCCGGCAGGCCACAGCAGGGAAGACGTGAGCTCAGGACACCTGGGTGCCACAGCACCCTCGGGACATCCCACCCCCACACAGGGGCTCAGAGCCAGCATGAGGCTATGGCTGGTCCTTGGGACCTCCTGCTCCCCCCAGGATGTGTCGGCAACAGCCTGCGCCTTGCAGCTCCTTAGGAACCCCTTGGGCCAAGGAGTCTGAGACCAGGGGCCTGAGCGGTGGGAGAAGGTGGTGTGCAGTCTACACAGGGTGAGCGACTTGTCCAGCTCGCCCAGGACCTTCCTTCCTGGGTTTAGCACTGAAAGTCCCACGTCCCTGGAAAACTGGGACAGTAAGCCACCTGGATCTACAACAGGGGATTTGCTTGGTTGGGGGAGGGATGGAGAGCCCCATCACTGCGGGCATTCACGGACTGCCCTTGGATGGGAGTGTGGACGGGGGTGTTCTGGTACCAGCCAGACGTGGTAAGTAGGCCCCCGGGGCAAGGAACCCCGATTCCTGAACTGAGACCAAGGCTGGGAGAGGGAGTTGGGCCCTGGGGAGGGTCAGGTCCAGAGACCAGCTGGTGCACAGGGATGTGCCAGCAGGGGCGAAAATGGGGACGCTTTTCATCTGGAGGAGGGAGCGGGGCTTCAGGGTCAAGGAACCGCCAAGAGAGAACAGATCAGAGCCTGAAGGGCCGGGCCCAGCGGCCCCCACATCTGGACTGACTCTCCTCCTCCTCTGGAGCCCACGGCAGACATCTGCAGTCGGTAACAGACCTCGGGATCCTGGAAGCAGGGGCCCCACGTGGCCACCGTCCAGTGAGCCATTCTTTAAAATGAGCCCACCTGCCCGACAGAAGGGCTGGCTGGGGAGGTCATCTCGAGACCTCGCAGCTCGCAGGGGGCAGAGCAAACCTGGGACCCCAAATCATCGGAGTCCCAACGCGGGGACTTGTGCTTACCACCTTGTCCCTGAGGCCTGGGGACAGAGGGGGGAAGGGGGTGCCGCGGGCTCAACAGCACCCACCCCCCTCCCAAATTCACGTCCTCTCAGAACCTCGGAGTGTGGCCTTATTGGGAAATGGCATCTTTGCAGGTATAATTAAGGGAAGGACGAGCTGAGTCATCGTGGATTCGGCTGCACCCGAAATCCAATGGCAACGCCTTAGAAGAGGCAGGAGAAAAGGGGACAGCGTGGCCTGCCGACCCCTCGATCTTGGACTTCTGGCTTCCAGGATGTGAGAGGACAGACTTCTGTGGTTTTAGGCCCCCCACCTGTGTGTGGTGGTTTGTGATGTATAGCAAAGGGCTCCGGGCCTCCTTCCCCAGGCCCGTGGGGGGTGTGCAGGGATCCCCCGAAGGCAGCCTCCTAAACCCGTCTACTGGGGCCCATGCTCTCCAGAAGGAAGTTCACCAGTATGCAGTTACTGTCAAATACGGACCAGTTCATAGGGTTCGATCTGGTAAAATGAACTTCAAGAAGAAAAACTTCCTTCCCAACGATACAGGGAGAGAAGCGGCTCATGGCGCCTTCCTGTGCAGACCTTTCAAAGCCTCCCGAGAAATGAATGAATTAGGAAAACTTTGCCCTTCACCTTCCACATAAGCAAGAGCTTCTAAGTCCCCTGACGCCGGTTCCCCAGCCAGAGACTGAACGGGCCTGGAGGCCACGCCGATGCCAGCTTCCTCGCAAAGGGGAGCGGTGCCCCTGGGGTCAGGAAGAGAGAGAGAGAGAAAACCAAAAACCAAAACCCAAGAAGCCCTTTCCAGGTTTGCATTTGGAACATTTATTTCAGGAAATACATTTCCAACACTTTTGTTATTTATACAAAAAGACGAATTTCTCAGGAGGCACATAGCAGAGGGCCACTGTGGAACAGAGCCCAGTGAAACTCACAAGTTTTCAAAATCTGGCTACAGAGAAGGAAAGCGAGAAGCCACCCCAAGGCCGTGCCCACCGCGGAGGCCGGGAGGCTGGCGCCGCTCGAGGCCGCCCCGCGCCCCCGGGGCCCCCACGCTGAAGGCGGGGTTTCCTTCGAAGTCTTGGGTCTTGGTTTTGGCAAAAACGCGGCAAGTCGGCAAGTCAACAGTTTCACCAAGGGGTCCTTCCTGTCTCGGGTGGGGGGGTGAGCGTGCAACGCAAGGACATCGTACGTGCACACCCACACGCACACGCACAGGCCTGTCCGCATCCCCTTCCTCCCGAGGCTCTTCTCGGCGGCGGCAAGAAGCCAGCGGGGGGGTGTGTAAGACAGACGTGTACCTCGCCTGCATCTCGTCTCATCTCCTCGACCTGAGCCAGACCCCACGCTCTCCGGGAGGCAGGAGGGAGCGCGTGTGATCTGCCGTGCGTGGCTCGGACGGTGCCTGCCTGCCGGTGGCCGGTCGCCCCGTGGAGACAGAGCGTGGGGGGGCGGGGGCGGCAGAGACCGGCTGGGCCACCGTTGGGGAAAACCCGTTCTGCAGCCCCACCGACCTCGGGCTGTGCACAGCTGACTCCTGACCTCTCCCTCTTTGGGGGGTGGGGCGGGGGTCTTTACCGTGGGCTCCGCGGTGGCAGGAGCCCGGGGACATCTAGGGCAACAAACAGCCTGGCCTCCCACCTCTCGGGGTCATGGTGTCAGTAAGGCCCGGGTCGGGGGGGGGGTGCTGAATGTGTATCTGGGGTGACCACCCACGCAGAACTGAACCAGAGCATCTTGGGCCAGAGAGATGTCTAAACAGGCAGACAGACAGACACACACACACACTCTCCCAGTCAGATGGCGGTGCAGGGCGAGGTCCCGGGGACCACTGGGGCCTCTCGGCACGAGCCTGGCCCCCTGCTGCCCGCACCTGCCACCTCTTTCTCCCCCAGCATCTCCACCAGATTCACTTGCTCGGACCTTCTCAGACGTGGTGGGCGGGGGCTGGAGTGGGGTGCATCCTTTTCCTTCCTTTGAATGACTCAATCCCGGGGGGGAAGGGGGGACGAGGGAGAGATAAGGACCCGTCTCCCTGTCTCCCCGCGCTGCCCCGAGTTGCGGTGGAGGGGACGGTGGGGTGGGGGGTGGGGGTGGGGAGCGCTGGCTCGTGGACGGCTGAGATAAAGGCACTTTCTGCTCCAGGACGAGCGGGCAGGTGGGCGGGCGGGCAGCAGCCAACGGGCCTCCCCGTGTCTAAGCAACTGGCAACTTGCGTCTCACAGAATTGACTATTCTGCCCTCGGGTGGGGCAAGGGCGGGGGCTCTGAGTTATGGCCGGGGCCTCGGAGGGAGGAGGGGGCAGGAAGGGGGTCCAGGTCACCAGGCCGGCGGCCGCTCACGGCCACCATGCTCGGAGGCTGTGGCCGAGGGCCACCAGGAGCCGGGCCCGGGGTTGGGGGCTGGCCCTCATCAGCGGGTCCTCTCCTGCTCCTCTTGGCCATGGGACGGCCAGAGAGGCGGCCTCCTCTCCGAGGCCCGCCCGATCCGGGCCCCACAGTCAGCGGCTAACAAGGAACACACTCAGGAGGGCACACGCCATCTTGTTACTGGGCAGCGTGTAAAGGGGCGGAGAACGATGACAAACGGAGGAAATTATATAAAATAAAACGGGGCGTGTGGGCGGGCCTGGGGGTGGCGGTGGAAGGGACTGGGGGGCGGGGTCCTGGGGGGTGGGGGGGGGGTCTACATCTCCTGGGCTTCTGGCCCCTTCTCCTCGACGCCGTTGGACGTGCTGCCCTCGTGTAGACGCTTCACCCGGTACGCTTCGAAGTGGATGCTGCTGGTGATGTCCTTGATGTTCTGCATGTGTGTCCTGGGGGTGGGGGGCACGGGGAGGTCACAGGGCAGGCCACGGGCAGGGCGGGGGCGGGGTGGGCGCTGACCCAGGACTCCCACCGCCTGCCCCCTTCCACCCCCCCCCCCCCAACTTGGCTCTCAGGGGGCCCTCAGGAGGGCTCCCAAAGCCCATCAATGGGGCGGGGTAGGGGTGGGGGGGGGGGCAGTCTCCGTGGCAACCCAGACCCTCTGAGCACACACTAATGCACACGCCCGCCCCTCTGTGTCAAGCCTGTGGCCAGTCCGGGCTGGGTGCACACTCCGAGGGGACAGGGCTGGCCTGTCCTTGCTGCCACCTAGAAGCACCAGGCCAGTGGCTAGTGAAGAACCACCGGTCCAGGGGAGCGGCCTGAGCTGGCGTGCTGGTCGACCCTGCGGTCCTGTGCTCAGGCTCTCCTCCCCCTGCAGCCCAACAGGAGAGACTGGAGAGGGGGGTCAGAAGGGCTTACGGTAGGGGTCTTTCGCAGCCAGACCCTCCAACACGGTGGGGTCACTCCTGGAAGACATGTCCCACCCCTAACCTGGGGGCCGCAGGAGCCACAGCAGGAGGCCCGCCCTCTCCAATCACTCGCCCAGGCCCAGCCACCTGGCACCCTCTCGATGGCCCGAGGATGGCTACTTCCGGGCAAGGAGAAACCTCTGCTGGGTCCAAGCGGTGGGGTCCGGGGACACTGGGATGGTCGCAGGAGACACCACCCCCATGCCCGGCATACAAGGACCCCTCCCTGGGGCCCTGAATCTCACGGGCTCAGGCAGCTGCAGTCCGAACCTGGCCCCTCCCGTCCAGGGGATCTTATCATACAGATTAAGAAGGGTTTTCACTTCCTGCTTCATTTCCCCGGAGGCGTTTTAGACCACGGGCTTCCGAGGTCCTCCTGGGGGGGGGGGGGATGTGCTAGCTGCTGTCCAGGACCCCCGCCTGCTCCCCCACAGTCCACGCTCCTGATTTAGGGCCTTCTGGGGTCTTCAGGGGGCCAAGGCCAGCACCCCACAGCTCCCTCTCACCTGATAAGGAGGTCCCGCAGGTAGGCAAACTCACAGTGGGTGGTGTTCTCAACTGAGGAGACAAAACGGGCTTTAAAGTCACTGGACGCCCCTGCCCCGGCCCCGCCTCTCCCCTGCCCCCCAACCCCCCCAACCCAGTAGATCCTGGTGCCCAGAGGAGGCTGGGCCGGTCGGCAGAGGAGTCCCTGCTTCATCCACGGGCACCAGGCAGCTGGCAGGCACCCGGTTCCACGGATCCCACCGTGGTGGGCCTGACCGGGCTCCTGTCCTCCAGAGGGTTCTGTCTAGCAGGGACACGGCCCAGGAACCAGCCGGGCAGCAGTGGGGAGAGGGCTCCCGTAAGGCAGGCCGCTGCTCCCCGCTGGGGACCAGGGAGGTCTCCTGGGAAGAGCAGCCCGTCCCAGGGGATCCCGGAGGACAGGAGGGGCGGGTAACAGAGGCAGGCAGGAAGTCGAGCTGGGATTTTAAAGAAGCGGCCAAAGTGGCCCGCTGGGTGTCTTCCCCACGCGCACACACAGGACGCACGGGGACGCGTACTGTGCGTCGCCATTTACATCAAGCTATGGAACCAGCAACGTGGAAGGCCCGCGTTGCCTGGTGACACCCAGAGGCCCCAGGGAGCGACAGGCCCAGCGGTCGCTCTACTTTGCGCACTGGCAGACCTCTCGGCGGAGAGGTGAGGGGCGCCGTCTGCCCTGAGGGCGGAGGGCGGAAAAGGTGCCCGGCCCTGCACATTTAATCCAGTCTTCACATACCCCACGAGATACCACTCTGGCTCCTCCTCTGTGGGCACGAGTCTGTCCCCCTCGCCCCCCACAAGCCGGCAGGCAGGGTCGGGGCGCAAAACCCCCAAGTGCCTCCGCCTTGCCAAGCTGTCTGGATTTTACCCCCACTGCCTCTTGCCTGGGTTCTACCCTCCTCCCCCCACGTCCCCCGCCCCCGCGGGGCTGGGCCCCTACTAGAACCTTCTGCCACCTAACGTGGAGCAGCAGCGAGAAACGGTGGCAAGGACGGAGCCCCGAAGCTGGGAATGTGAGCCTGTGGCTACTGCTTCCTGGCTTGGGGAAGTTCCCTGGCCTCTCTGACCACCCCCCCCCCGTTTCCTTGTCTGTAAAGCGGGGAGGAAATGTCACCCACCTCTCAGGGACACGAGAGGCCTGGATGAGCTAACCGTGTGCTTCGTGACCCCCCACCTTCCTCCCGAAGACGCTGCAGGCGGTTTCCGAGGATGGGTAAAATATCTCGGGAGGGCGCACAGCAAGTTGGAGAGAAGATCAAAGAAGCAAGACCAGGGATGGGGCAGGGTGGGCAAGAACGAGGCAGAAGCGCTTAACAACCACGCTTGCCGGGGGCGAGCACAGGGCGGCCGGTCCCCTGGCCAGTCATCAGTGCACAGGGTCCCGGGGATTAAGAAGCCACCTGTGTTCTAGGACGTGCAACGGTTCCGAGATGGGGCAGAAGCCTCCTCCGGGTTCCTCGGATGGGACACCCACCACCTCCCCACCGTCCTTACGAGGTGCTGGGGGGCGGTTTCCCAGAACAATGTCAAGGTGAGCAGGTGCCACGGCACACAGGTCACGGGATATGCGGGCTCGAGGCCCCAACACAGGTGCCGGAGGCAGGAACCAGCCCCACGATTCCTGCGCGCCTGAGCTGGCCACCAGGGGGCAGCAGAGGCGTGCCCGTCACTGGACTGCCCCTCAACCCTCTCGGAGGTCCCCGCTGGCCTTTCTTGTAGGACACCCCTCCACCCTCCAAACCACGCGCCCGTGAAAAAAGGGCCCTAAGGGGCAACGTTTCAGGACGAGCCCAGGTAAAGCCTGGTGGAGAGACTGTCGCGTGGGACACAGAGGTGAGCGGCCCCCACAGAGGCACGTCCGGGATCGAGGCCCTTAGACGAGGGGAGAGCTGCGGAAAGGCAGACCCAGCAGACGCTGGAGAACACCCAGGCAGAGGCTGGTTTAGAACACACCGCCCTGCACCGAACCTGCCAGCACCGGGTACCCCAGGAAGGTCTGGGGACTCTCCACGCTTAGAGCGTTTGCCGCCCCCAAAGCTCCAAGGTCTTTGGGACATTCTCCCGTTTTGCTAAAGTCTCGGCCCATAGTACCCATTTCAAGGATGGTGAAAACTGAGGCCCCGGGGGGGGAGCTAAGGGACTTGCCCCATCTCACAGAGCGCCAGGGGCGGGAATGGCTGCTGAACAGGCCCTCTGGATACTGCGCCCTCAGCCACGGGCTCGAAGAACACAGTGGCCCATCTCAACCTGTCCTTTCTCCCCCGTCTGTTCTAAAGCGGGAGGAAGGAACAGAACGGACGGTGGAGAAATGCCCGGGTGCAGCCCACCTAGGGTGTTACCGCCCGAGCGGCTGACCCGTGTCTGCCAGAACCCCATAGATACTCGTGAGCGACAGTTTATGTGGAGAGAATGTCTGAGGACGTCATTGAGATAAAGAACCAAAGCGGTGGCCATCTTGGATTTCGGGTGGACACTAAGGCAATGACCAGTGTCCTTCCGAGGAGACGGAAAGACAGACACGGTCAGAAGGCTGAAGGCGGAGCGGAGACCGGGGACGCGCCAGGGGACGCGGAGGGTGGCTGGCAGCCACAGGAGGGAGGCCCGGAACACATCCTCCCTCAGGGCCTCCGCAAGGAACCAGCCCTGCTGACATCTTGACCTCTGGCCTCCAGAACTAGGAGGGTAGGTCTCCGCTCCAAGCCACCCAGTCGGTGCTAATTTGTGACAGCAGCCCCGGGACGCGAAGATGTGGGGGTCTCAGTAAATTCTGCAGGGGGTGCGGGCCGCCTGGCTCTCGGAGCCGATGGTGCCGGAAGCCCACCCCCGCGCTAGGCCCAGAGAAGTGTGGTAGTTTGTCCAGGGTCACACAGCGCGCCTCTGAATCGGTAGCCCCGGAAACCCAGAACTCGGCGGGATCACGGGGCGCTCCCTCTCTGGATGTTCCCCTGCCCCGTGGGCGGTCGGGATGGAGGTACGGTTCCATCAGCGAACGGCCGGGCCGCCCTGGACAAGCCACTTGCCCCCCTCCCTGGGGCTGAGTGGGGCAAAGCGATGGACGCGGTCCCCAGAGCACCCAGTACCTTCGATGGTGCCCCACTTGGTTTTCCTTCCGAGGATCCTCCTTCCGTTCACTTGGTACTCGTGGTCGCTGCCCACCACAGCGAACGGGATCATCTCCTGCGGGCGGGACGGGCAGCGCGGGTCACGTGTGTGTGCACAGGCCGGTCCGCGCCCGGGGCCCCTGGGAGGAGCGGCCCTGAGCCCGCGGCCCCCCACCACCGAGACCCTTGGCCTGAGGCGGCCACGTGGGCTCTGACCCCTTCCGGCCCAGAGACCGCGTTCTCACGGCTCAAGGCCATCACACCCGTGACCCCAGTCCCCCCCGGACAGGGCTAGGAGACCCCGCCGTGTCCTCTGGCGGGAACCGAGGGGCCTCTGGGAACGGCGTCCGGCCAGTCCGCTCACCCGGAACTTCTCGTTCACCAGCCGGTCCTCCGAATCCTCGTCGAACTCCTTCTGGGGGTACACGTCGATGCCGTTGGACAGCAGGTCCGCGGTGATCTGGGGGCCCGGAGGGGAGAGATGTGGGTGCCGTCCGCACAGCGAGCCGGACTGGCCCGCCAGTATCTGCCCACGCTGTGGCCTCCAGTAAGCGAGTGGCCCGGGCCTGGGGTCAAGGGCAGGCTCTACGGGGGCAGGCGACCCTGGTATCTCCAGTGCTGGTGCCTCTTGAGTGGAGGGGGGCAGCTGCAGGCCCGCCAGGAGAGACGTGCAGCCGCCCGAGGGAGCCGGGTCGCTGTTCCTGAGCCCCGGGCTGTCTACTCTCTCCAGCTCATCCCACCCCGAAGACAGCAGCTCAGGGTTGCGGCGTCCTCCCTCGAGCTCTACCTGGAAACCCTCTGTCACCGCAGGCCCCGGATGCCGCACGGGCCCGACTGTCCCCGCCCTTTACAGCACCTGCTACCCGCCATGCACGACATTCCCGTGCACGGCCGTCATTTCTGCCATAAGCACAGACCCACACCCGTGAGCAGCTTCAAGGGGCGTTCTCCTTCCTTCTCCCTCCTGCAGACACAGCCACGGGAGACAGTCCTTCCCTAAGCATGCTGGGAAAATCCCCAGCATCGGGGCCTGTGGAGCCTGGGGGATTAGACCGAAGGGCCTCCTCGCTCACGCCCACTGGGACGGAGGCTCTGCGGGGCCCCGGCGCCTCGGTTCTCCAGGTGGTTCTGACATGTGGCCGTGTGGAAGCAGCAGCCCAAGGCGCATCCTCCTGCTCGACAGCAGCCCGAAGTGGGGCCACACGGCAGGGAAGGGAGGTGCGGCCACCTGCCCCCCCACCCCACCCCCGGTGGAGACCACCCGTTTCGGATTTTTCTCCTCCAAGAAAAGCCCGGCGTGCTGTGTCTGACGGCCCCCGCGAGGAGGAAGGTGGAGAGACCTACCCGCTGTTTGAAGTAGACCCTCTCCTCCAGGGTCAGCGTGTCGGCCTTGGCGATGACGGGGACGATGTTCACTACTTTGCTGAGGCGCTTCATGAACTCGATGTCCAGGGGCCTGAGGCTGGAACAGAATGGCCTGGATGAGTGTTGGGCCGGCAGGGGGCGAAAGCACGGGCATGGGATGAGAGAGGGACGGCGGCCTGCTCCCGGGTGGGTGCACGTCAACAAGGCCAAGGCCGTGGGCTGAGTGCCGGCCGAGCAACAAGTGAGGGACGGCAAGAAGGAAGAGCCAGACAGGAGCGGGCTGAGGACAAGACCAGCTCTGAGCATGGTCCTGGGCGAGGCGTGCTCTCAGAGAGGGGCTGTCATTGCTCAGGTGGCGGTGGGGGCTTCGCTTGGGAGGGAGGAGCGGGAGACGCGGAGAAAGGACCCAGCAGCTCCGGGGCCTCCGGGACAGGCTGGCTGGCCGCTATCCAGGGCACCCCCAGAACCTCGCCCACTGGCTCCGGCCTGCCACAGTCTGACGGAAGCTCAGCCTTACCCTCCACCCCCCAGCCCCCGACCGGGCACCTGCTCTCGGCGGGTGTGGGGGTGGCTTCGCGGGGTCCCGGATGGCGGGCATGTTCCCTCCCACCCCGGAGCAGAGCGGTGCCCTCTCTTCCCCTGGGGCGACAGCAGCAGTCACAGACGGGGCACGGGGTTCTGAACCGGGACGGGACAGAACCACCCCGACCCCCCCAGGCCCCGCGTGGGACGTACGAGTGGCCGGTGGCCGGGATGAAGTACAGGCAGCAGTGGACACGCGTGTCCGGGATGCGCTTCTTGCGGTCGATGCTGACCTCCTCCTGCAAGTATCTCTCGTACTGGTCGTTGATGAACTTCATGATGGGCTGCCAGCTGCACGGGAGGCCCCCGTCAGCCTGCACCGGGACCGGCGCCCGCCCCGTCCCCCCCCGCCCGGCAGGCCCCCCAGCTCCCCATCTTCTACCACAAGGGCCGGGGCTGCTGGGCGTTCCCAGCAGAGACCAAAGCCCTACCCGAGAGCCCCCAGACCAGCCTCCCACGCGGCCCTTCGACCCCAGGGGGTGGTGGAGGGAGGGCAGGATTCTCGGGGTTCGGGGGCCTCCGAGGGTTTAGCAGCACCGCAGGCCAGGGGCACCCGTGAGCGCTCTTCTCCCAGGAGGAGAAGCCCCCGCAGATCCTCACCAGTTCTCATTGTTGATGTGGTCCCCGAACCCCGGCGTGTCGATGACCGTGAGCTTCATGCGGACGCCCTTCTCCTCGATATCTGCACAGAATCACAGCGCCCACCGAGCTCAGGGGGAGACCCCGGACCCCTACAGATACCCCGCGGGTCCCGCCTGCTAGGGACCTGACCGGTCCTACCCCGGGGCCTAGACGGGGTGCCCATGGGTGGTGACCAGCGATGACTCCCCAGATGATGCCGGGGAGATGACAGCCTCCAGGAGCAGAGCCCAGCAGGGGCCAGCGACAGTGATCCTGGGGAGCCCCCTGCCCACGGTGTCTGGTGGAAAACTCAGGTGTCTCCAGGGGGCTCCGTCTGACCAAGGGCTGCAGGGGTCCCGGAGGGCATCCCTGAGCCAGGCTTTCAACACGCCCAGCTCAGGGGACCTGGCATCGACATCCCCGGCCCCCCCCCCCCGGCACTCACCATGTGTGACGGACTTGATCTCGATGGTCTTGGGGATGCGTTCCTCCGAGGTCGGCTGCACGGACTTCCGGCTGATCTTGGATTTGAAGAGGGTGTTGATTAAGGTGGACTTTCCCAAGCCGCTCTGCCCTGGGGAGGGGACGGGAGCCAATCAGCGGGCCCTGCGATTCAGCGATACCTGGGCAATGCCCCCCCCCCGCCCCCCCAGCACCCCTCAGCGGGGGCCCCCGATCAGGAAGAAGGGCCGGGATGCCCAGGTGGTGGTGGCCCGGCTCTCGTGGTGGGTGGCTTTGTAGCAGGGCAGGGACCCAGAGTACCCAGCAGGAGCTGAGATGCAGAACAGCACAGGGGAGGCCAAGTGCAGGGCCAAGAGCAGGGACGGCCACAGGCTGGTGCCCATACCAACAGACCCTGCAGCTGAGAGGCTGACTGGCCAGCGAGCCCCCGGGGCATCAGGCGGCCCCCGAGCCCCAGAAGCGCTCCTGGCCTTGCCGCGTGTCCAGACCTCACCTGACCCGAGTCCCCTCCCACAGCAGGGGGGATGTGCTGGACTCAGCTGTGGCTGGAAGGTCCCTGCTGCTCACAACTGTCAGAATCTAGGGCTGGCCTTGCTGCTGCTGCTGCTGAGGACCCGTAGGTCCCGCTCACAGAGCCCTCGATGCACACCGGGCGCTGTCCTGACTGCGGCTGTGTAACCCTCCGCATCCCGCACCCAGGTGCTGCCACCCTCCCATCTGATGGAGGGGAAAACAGGCACAGAGCCCAGCTCCAGGGCCCCGCCCATGACCTGGGGGCGCCCACAGGGACCAGCCGCCGGTGCTTACAGGGTGTGCACTGGGTGCCAGGCATGCCTCGCAGGCGCACACAAGACCCACGCTTGGAGCCCCATCGCTTTACCCCTTCCCTGAGCTGCCTCAGGCCGTGCCAACCAATATATTTAAAAAAATTAAATTACACCCATTTTCCAACTTTGATCATCTGGCAAGGAAAAGCGGGGGCTCCCAGGATGCTGGAGGCTGACGCCGGGAATCCCGGGAGACGCTGTTCAGCGGGCCAGGGGTCGGCCTCCCCCGTCCATCTCCCCCCACGGACCACCTGTTTGTGTCCCCGCCACGCTCAGGGGCAGAGCGACATCAAACGTGCTGACGGCTCAGAGCCTGGAGCTGCTTCGGATTCTGCGTCTCCCTCTCTCTCTGCACCCCCCACCCCCGCCACCCCTGCTTCCGCTGTCTTTGTGCCTCAAAAATGGATAAATGTTAAAATAATTTTTTTTAATAATAAAAAAAAAAAGGTCGGAACTGTTATTATCATCACCCTCAGCACTTACTGCTTCCCGAGCGCCCATGACCACGTAGGGGCCACACACAGTAACAACTGATTCGCCCCTCCCAGCCCTTTGGGGTCAGGATCACTCCGTTTTACGGATGAGAAAATCGAGGCAGGGAGAAGCCCCGGGGAAGACAGGACAAGCGCCACGCAGCTCAGTCCGGGCAAAAGCGGGATTCTACCCTGGGTCCGCGGAACCCCCAAACAGGTGCCCTCCCACCCCAGCTGCGTCTCAGTGGTGGGGGCCCTGCCGTGGGAAGAGGAGGAGGAACTGAGCCCCCGCTCTCTCCGCTCTGTGAGCTGAGTCCTCGTCAGGCCCTCTCTGGGCCTCATCGCCGCCTATAAAGTGGGGCACCCTCTTCACAGGGTTTCTGCAAGGACTGAACGGGACCCCGAGTGGCCGTCCGGTTCTCGCGGGGCCACCGGGAAGCCACCAGCCAGGCCTGCAGAGCCCTACCCAGGGCTGGGCCTGGTGATGCTTCGGCAGAAGGTGCAGGCCACTGGTCAGAGACCAGCCGGGTGGTCTCGGGTTCTTACTACAAGGAGGCCCCCCCCCCCCCCAGAGGCGTGGGTGAAGCTGGGGCCCCCCCTGGCAGGCACGCGGGCACACACACAACGCCACACGCGCCCTGCAGGCCTGGCGTGTCCACATCCATTTTGCACAAGGGCAGACTGAGCCCCGGAGCCCGAGGGGCCGGCCCACGGGGCTGGGTCCCAGTGTGGGGCCCATGCTCACCGACCACCATGATGTTGAACTCGAAGCCTTGCTTCATGGCCTTCCTGCGCATCTGCTCCAGGATGGAGTCGATGCCCACATAGCCGAAGTCCGCGGGGGCCTTCTCGTTCCGGGGCGCGGGCACCTGCTTCAGCCCGGCATCTCTGGGGGTGTCGGCCATGTCGCCAATGCAGCCAGGAGCTGCCTCGGGGGCTGCGGAGAGAAGAGTGGGGGCGTTAGGGGGCCGGACACAACCATCTGCAAAGTGCCTGCATCCTCGGGTGGTTCCGACCACCGCGCCAGTTTCTCAGATGGGGAAACTGAGGCTCAGGTGCCCAGAGACCCCTTTGGAACACCCCAGCGCTAAAGACCCCCCCCCCCCCCCACCCGACACACACACACACAAGGCACGGGACGCAGAGCCCTTCGCTCAGCTCCAGGATGGAGTTGACCCCCAGCCCTCCTCTTCCCAGCCTCCACCCTGCCCCAGGGCACCCAGGTGGGCCCTCTCCACCTCCTTCCCTGACTCAAATCGGCCCCAACACCTGCTGCAGCCAGAAGGCCTCAGGACCCTTGGGGTCAAACAGTCAAGTGTTTGCGGCAACCTGTGAGCCGGGGGGGAGCGAGCATTTGTTGTTCTGTCACTCCTGTCACTCCCGGGTGACAGGTGTTCAATCCCAGGTACCCGCCAGCAGCCCTGGACGCAGAGTAGGCTCCCCCCGGGGCCCATCTGTTCCCGGGCGATGGCAGGCAGACGAGGCCCTGTGGCAGCTCCCTACCCGCCCCCCCCACCCTGGACTGGGCCCCGAGGGGGAGGTCTTCTCCCTGCCCAGCCTCTGTGTGCCCCCCACCCTCAGACCAGGACGAGGTCTATGAACGGCCAAATAGGACAGAGCTTCTAGAAATAATTCCAGCTTCCGCGGTTTGTAGGTCAGAACCTTCCTCCCTGTCCCCCTTCCTCCCCTGGCCGCCCTCAGGAGTCCACACACTCAGGTCAGAGGCCTAGAGAAGGGACGAGCAGAAGGCACGCAGTGGGGACCTGAGGGGCACTCACCCAGTGGAACCGGTCCCCACCAGGGTGGGGCGGGAGCACACGGGCCGCGTCCCGGTGCAGCCCCAGACGTGCCACACACGCCCCACCACACCTCTGCTGGGCCAGCCCCTCAGCCCCGGTGGGGCCAGGCTCTTCCCGCCCCCCCAACCGCTGCGGAGGCCTTTCCAGGGCCGCTCACGGGTCTCCCGGCGCACCCCGAGCTCACGGGAAGGAAGCACACTGGCTGTCGTGACCTGTCCCCTGGGCATCGGCCCCGGGACCCTGGTGTGTGCTGGGGCAGGGCGGCGGGGGGAGGAGGCACGGTGGTGCCCTCTTGGCCCTGCCCTGGGAGGCAGCAGGCCACAAAGTCACCGCGGGGCTTCGGATGAACGGTTTCCACTTCCCGGGGAAGTGACCGGACCCTCCCCCTCCACCCCCGCCTCCAAACCCCAGTGGCCCCAGCGGGCTCGCACCTCGGCGGCCACACCTCTGCTTTACAGGCGTGTCAGAGGGAGCTGACACGGGGTGGGGGTGCCCGGCCCCCTGCCCTTCCATAACGAGGATGGTCAGCTCACACATTCCAGAAACGGGAGTGTGGGTGGGTCATCCGCAGGGACGCTCAACTTCCCCGTGTCCTCAGCCACGCAAAGCGCCGTGATTCCTACTGCGCGGGAAGGGGAACCAGCAAATAACAGAAGACACCGATGACGACCAGGGACCGCCCGGGGCCACGCCGCCCACTCCCGCCCCCCCAGGCCAGGGAAAGGCCAGGGACCCGGGAAGCAGCGATGACAGCCGCGGGGCCTCCCCCCGAGTGGCGCCCGGAAGGCATCTGCCTCTGCTCCCTCTTCAGAAACAGTCCCTGCGCTCCAGCATCTTTAAATAAACAAAGACAAGAGCTGCATCTGGCCTTGAACATGTGGCTGTGGGGCTGCTTCCTGGAGACAGACTTGGGGCCCCGTCTTGCAGGGCAGTTCAGCCCCGCCCCGCGTGACCGAAAATTGCTTCCACCTGCCTGCGGGGCCGGGAGCCCTTCCGTCCGGGCCTGGGCCGGACCCCCGCCCCCACCCACGGCCCCTTCCGAGCCCTAGTGGTGGGGGGGCGCCCCCCGAACCCCACTCGGCTCTCTCCTCCGCCCGGCCTCTGCTCTGGCTGGGCCCCTCTGCAGCCACCGACACCCACGAAGCACAGAGCAAACATCCCGCCCACCAGGGCCCTGTCTGGGAAGTCCTTCCCACCGACCCACCGACCCACCGACCCACCGAGGGAAGGGCCTGGCCTCCACACAGGTGAGGGTCCCTTCCCGCAGCCCCTCCTCCCTGGGAGGCCTGCCCGGAGGGCCACCGGCTCGGGTGCAGGTGGGGATACCAAGGGCTGGGTTGTGCCCCGGCCGGGAGGCAGGCTTTGGAGTCCGGGCCAGGACCTGCGTGGAAAGAGCAGAGGCCCCATGAGGCTAACTGGCCCAGAGACGCTTTCTCCGAACACTTGCTTTCCACGGAGAGCCACCGGGGCCTGGCTGCAGGAACCCCCTCCTCCAACACCGTCCGTAACGACTTCTGTGATGGGAGATTCTATGCCTGTGCTGTCGAACCGGGTGGCCACACGGGGCCGTTTTTAAAATCGGGGTAGAATACGCGTAACGTAAAACGCACCACCAATCCTTTTCTTTAGACGTACTTGGCGCCCTTAAGCCCAGTCACGTTGTTGTGCAACCAGTCTCCAGAACCCTTCCCCATGTCGCCAAGCTGAAACCCTCTCCCCGTTAAACACGAACTCCCCACCCCCTCCCGGGGCCCTGGCAACCTCCATTCTACTGTCCCTGAACGTGGCTACACTAGGGGACCCCGTATAAAGAGGCTCTTGTGGTATTTGTCCTTTTGGGGGTGGGTTTATTTCCCTTAACATAAGGTCCTCAAGGTTCACGCGTGCTGTTATGTAGCAGGTATCGGGACTGACTTTTTTGTTTTTTTTTAAAGTTTATCTTGAGAGAGAGAGAGAGAGAGCGCGCGCACGCACACGGGCAGGAGAGGGGCAGAGAGGAGGAGAGAGAGAATCCCAAGCAGGCCCCGCGCTGTCAGCTCGGAGCCCGACGCGGGGCTTGAACCCACGAACCGCGAGATCATGCGCTGAGCCGAAACCAGACACTTAAGACTGAGCCACCCAGGCGCCCAGATCTCCCTCCTTTTCAAGGCTAAGAGGCCCCCGTGTGGCTAAGGCACATTTTGTGTATCCGTTCATCCCTCGGTGGACATCTGAGCTGCTCCTACGTTTCAGCCCTTGTGGATGACACTGCCACGAGCACCGGTGTGCAAACATCGAGACCCTGCTTCCAGTTCCCCTGGGGTCACCCCGGAAGTGAGATGGCCACATCACACGGCAGCCGTATTTTTAATTTTTTGAAGACCCGAAGACCCATCCACTGTTTTCGCCTGTGACTTCTGAGCACTTGAAATGTAGCCAGGCCAACTGAGGAACTGAATTGTTTGTTTTGTTTCATTTAAATTAATTTATGGGGCGCCTGGGTGGCTCAGTCGGTTGAGCGTCCGACTTCAGCCCAGGTCATGATCTCGCGGTCCGTGAGTTCGAGCCCCGCATCGGGCTCTGGGCTGACAGCTCGGAGCCTGGAGCCTGTTTCAGATTCCGTGTCTCCCTCTCTCTGACCCTCCCCTGTTCATGCTCTGTCTCTCCCTGTCTCAAAAATAAGTAAACGTTAAAAAATAATAATAATGAATTAATTAAAATGTAAAAAGCTGCACGTGGACGGCACAAAATTCTGTCCAACCGACTCCTTTTACAAGCGGGGAAACTGAGGTCCCCAGAGTGATTTTTTTTTTCCTGAAACGTTCGCTTCTGTCACCTGTGATCATTGTCCGTGTCCCCCACACAGACCGGGAGCCCCAGGGAGGATGGCAGCAGACCTGGGGGGATGCCCCACGCCATACCTCTAGAAGTGTCCAGGGAGGGGACACTCGACACCCATGGAATGAATGGGGTCTTGGGAGTGTCCCCCTGGTGCAGGGTAGGTGGAGGAGGGCTCTGCGGCCGAGGCTGGCCCACAGCCCCTCCATGACCCTGGTCAGGCCTGTGTCTAATTCACACCCCCCAGTGACCTCTGCCTGGGGCCTGGGCCTCATTCTCTTTCAAATGGCCCTGTCACCTCCACGTCTGTTTCATACCCAAACTTCATGAGATGCTGTTAATAGGAAAGGGGAGTTCCCCACAGAACAATTTTCACATTTGTGTCCCAGATGACACTCACTGCACCCTCGGGAGCTAAAGGTATTTTAAAAGTAGAAAAGTCAGGTTCAGAGAGGTTAAGTAACTTACTCAAGGCCACACAGCACCACCTGCCTTTTCTCGTTGTTCCTGGCTGCCTCTCGGCCAGGAGGCGATGTAGAGAGAGGACAAGCAGCCGCGCCCTCCCTGCGCCGCCCTCCCGGGTCTTTCCCCTCCTCTGAGGATGGAATGTTCCCTGGGGCAGCCTCACCCCCTTCCAGGCAGCTTCGGGTCAACAGCTCTGCCCCCAGGCTCCCAGGCCCAGGGCGAAGTCACCGCCCTCCATGCCACCGGATCTCCCCGATGGAAGGAAGGCCAGGGACCACACAGGCTGAGGTGACCCCACACACGGGCTTATGCTTTCCTCCAGCCTAATTATTTCCTTTGTAAAGTTTTGACCGTTTAAACCATGTTTCGCTGTTCGGTTCGGCAGCATTCACAATGACGTGACGCATCACCACCATCAGATGGCAGAACCTTTTCGTCGTCCTGGATAGAAACTCTGTGCCCATCAGACACTAAGTCCCGCCCCGCTCCCCCAGGGACCTCCAGTGGACCTTCTGGCTTTGTGAATCTGACTCCTCCAGGGGCCCCATTCGGCACGGTCCTCCTGTGTCTGGCTTTGTTCACCGAGCCTAACGGCCTCACAGCCCATTCCTGCCGTAGCAGGTGCCAGACCTTCCTTCCTTTTGCTGCCTGATAACATTCTGTTTATCCATTCATCCGTCAACGGACACTCGCGCCGTCCCCCCCGTTTTGGCTGTCGTGAATAACGCTGCTACGATCACGGCTGTACAAGGATCTGAGTCCCCGCTTTGAATTCTTTTGGGCATCCAGCCTCCTGAGGAAGAGAAGCCAGCCGACCATCAGCAAGGCTGTGGTTCGGGCAAGAAGTGCCACGGTCATCCTGTCGTCAGAGCGAGGCGGGGTGATTCCCTGCAGACCGCACGGTAGGCGCCAGGGGCCTCGGGTCGTGGGCCCCAGCTCCCCGTGGCCTGTGGCCGGTCCCCTACCCTGCTGGCACTGCCCACCTGGGAAAACGGGCCACATGTGGTTCCTGAGCACATGGCCCCTGCCACTGCTCTCCGCTCCGAGAGCCCCTGGACCCTGACGCCGCGGCTTGCTGGGGTGGCACCCCTGACTCCCAGCCCCGAGAGTGGCTCTCTAGAAATATGCAAAACACCCACCAGGACGCGGGCGGAAAAACAACATGTGGATATCAGTGGCACATTAACTGCAAAAGGCCGTGACGTCATCCTGCCACCTGCTAGGACACGGACGAACCTCGAAGACATTACGCTCCGTGAGAGAAGCCGGTCGCCAAAGGTCACACGCGTATGATTCCATTTATGTGAAATGCCCAGAATCAGGCAGATCCATGAAGACAGAAAGCAGGCACGCGCGGCCAGGGGCTGGGGGAGGGACAGTGCCTGCTTAATGTGCAGGGGCCTTCTTTTCGGGGTGATGAAAACGTTCTGGATGCGGACGGAGATGACAGCTTGTGATTACAAGCCACTGAATTGGACACTCTAAACGGGTGGCTTGAGCGATGGGGGAACTGTGATCTCAATGAAACTGTCATATTAAGAAAGGAAAGCAAAAAGGCTGCCTGGGGAGCTGGATTTAAAAGAACCCTACTGGGCCCACGAGTGCCCGCCGGCCGGCCCCACAGCACAGCGGGCAGCTGAGGCCCAGATGCCACGCTCAGGCCCGAGGTCTGGAGGCCGGGTATGGCCAGGTGGCACCCCCGGGGTCAGCAGCCCTGCATCTCCCAGGAAGGGTGATTTCTTGGGGCCGGGGGGGGGGGGTGCGGGGAGGCAGGCCAGTTGGGAGGAAGTCTTGCCAATTTCTCTCCACTGGTCCCCGTTTTGAGCCCTGGCCCACTGACCGCTCCCTTGCTGGGGAAGCCCCGCCACGCCTGCCCCCTCCTTCAGCACCGGTGCCCGCTGGGTGGCCTCTTCTCAAGAGTTGGGTGGCAGGGCCCTGAAGCAGGAAGGAAGCGCAGGGCTCCGCCCAGCCCCAACCGGCGACCTCACTCTTGTGTGTGCCCGCAGCCGGGGCTGTGACTTGGGCGCTGAGTGACAAATTCTCCCCCCGCCCAGGGCCGGCCAAGGATGACGGGATCAGATGGTCGCCTGCAGCTCCCCGGGACCACCAGGGCTGTGGGCGCAGCTCTTCGGGCTGGGACACCTCTGGAGCCCCTCACGGCACCCCAGGCCCAACCAACACCCCGGGGTCCCCCCTTGGCGGCCTGCTGCCGGTCCCCACGAGTCCCATCGTCCCCGAGCATCAGCTGTCAAATGTAGATGTGGCTCTACTGGGGCCACGGACCCTGGGCCACTGCCTGACTCTGTTCCCAGCGGGAGAGGGGCATCCACAGGGCACCGGGCTCTCAGGACAACACTCTCGGGGCAAAGCCAATGCCACTCCCCTGTCTCACCCCGATCCTCTCCGTGCCTGGCTCCTGGAGCCGGGGGTCACCGATCCCGGTGTCTGAATGTGCCTTGCTCAGTCACCACCCACAGCGCCTGGGCAGAAAGCAAGGCCAACCGGTCCACGGATGCCTGGAAGGCTACCCAACGGCCGACAAAGGGAACCAGAGTCACCAAGGAGATCTAGGTAGACCCACTCGGGGCCAGATGTCGGGGTTCCCAGGGCACCAGGGACTCCTCCTGCCCCAAAGCCCCCAGACTTCTCTCCTGGAGGAAACCACACGTCCAGACACGTAAGCCTTCTGTCTCCCACCCCACCCTAGCCCAGGTGACCCAGCAGTCAGTCCAAGTTCACCGCAGAACAGCGCACACAGTGGGGGGTTCTGGGACGGCTGCCCCCCCTCCCCCCACAAGCACGTGGAGTCCACCCTCCGGGACAGTGGCACAGGCTGCAGTGAAGGCTGAGGGGACATCTGCAGACCCCAGCAGAGCACCGAAGCCCGTGGCCAGTACGCAGTCAGGCCCTGCCCCCTGCCCCCTGCCCCCCGCAAAGAGGCTTCTTGAAGGTAGGCGAAGACCCAATGCACGTAGTGCCCGGAGTGACCAGAGCTGCTCCTTCCCTCCCGTCTCCCTCCCTGGGTGGCTGCCCAGTCCGGCAGCTCCTGGCCTGTCCCCGCTGCTCTCCTGCTGAGCCCACACCCAGCCTCGGAGGTGTCTCCACAGTGACTGAGTAACGCTGTGTGTGGTTTCCTCTCCCCACGTGTCCCCCGACGTGACAGTCAGGAAACCAGTGCCCTCATCCGCCACGCTCACTCGTGTATTGCCACGTTTAGAGCGGTGCCTGGCACGAGGCAGGTCCACAACGCGATGCTGAATGAACGAGGGAACAAAGGGAGGCGCTGATCACAACAGCCGAGGTCTCCCGGGGGCTCACCATGCACTGGGTGCTACCTTGAATACCACACCCGCACTAACTCACGTGACGTGCACGGCACAAGGACCGGGTAAGCCAGCGACGGGCATTACCCCCAAGTCTCCGATGAGGAAGCTGAGGCCCGCTTTTGTGACTTATTATGACCCAGCGCGAGTGGACGGACGGCAGAGCCAGGATTTGAACGCAGGGAGGGTGACCCCACAGGCCAGGTCCTCCAGCACCACGGAAAAGCAGGAGCGGTGCGTTCCCGACAGCGGAGCCCGAGCAGGTGCCGCTGGGGCAGGGACTGAAGCTCTCGCCGCCCCCCCTCTCCTCCCAGGAGCCGCCCATCCTGTTTAGTGAGGCACCAGGCCTCTCACGGGGCATTAGGATTTTTTTATTTTTTATTTTTAACGTTTATTTATTTTTGAGAGAGAGACACAGAGACAGAGCGTGAGTGGGAGAGAAGCAGAGAGAGAGGGAGACACAGAATGTGAAGCAGGCTCCAGGCTCCGAGCTGTCTGCACAGAGCCCGACGCGGGGCTTGAGCCCATGAACCGCGAGATGGTGACCTGAGCCCAAGTTGGACGTTTAACCGACTGAGCCCCCCCAGGCGCCCCAAGGGGCATTAGGATTTTAATCTTCATGACTTCATAAAGTCATTCAAAGGCCAAGCCTGGTTGGCCAAGCGCTTCTAAAACAGCTGCAGGGAGCAGTGTGGGGGTCCCAGATTCCAGGGGACTCCAGGGCAGGGGCGCTGATGTAGGAGAACCCTGGTACCGCAGAGGCCCCCCCACCCCCCGCCAGGGGCCCTGTCAGAGCTCCCAGATGGAGCCATCCGAGCAGGCAGCAAAATGCCCATTTTCATCCTAAAACCCCAGCTCCTAGAGGGCGCCCCAGGTCCAGGTGGAACTGACAAAATTCACAGGGGCCTCCAAGATGACTCCCCACTTCTGGTATCAGTGACACGGGAGGGAGGTGCTATTCTTAGCCAACCTGGGGAATACAGGTGAAGGAAAGAGAATGGCCAGTCCGTGGGGCCAGACACACCCACATTCGGGGGCTGCAGAAAGGCCCTGGACCGAGACGTCAAAGAAATAAATGGCTGTCAACAATAATCATGGAAAAAGATCCCGGGGCCCTAGGGGACCAGGACCACAATGTAGATTCACTCAACAAATATTTGATGGCCAGGGGGTCTCCCTCCCCGAGCTGCAGCAAGGACCAGAGAGAACAAACGGTGTCATTCCGGACGGGGCGTCACTCCTGCGGGGCTCTGAAAACAGGATCCTTTCCCATTCACTCGGCTCCTTCTTCCTCAGGTCCCCCCATTCACCTACACCAGGGCTGTTACAAACTCCCCATAAATGTCGCAGGGGAACTTCCTGTCCCCTTCTAAAGATGGAAACACTGAATACAAATGGCCGAATTTTGCAGATTTGTGCGGGTGGGGACCGAGGACGGAATCGGAAAAGCGCGCATGCCTCATCTAACTCGAGAAGTAATTCCACATCAAATTACACTTCACACTTTGTCCGGGGCAGGAAGCGGCTCGTCACAGTCCGGTCAGAAACGGGGCTGCCAGAAATCTGAGACTTTGCCCTCTGGCCTGAAACTCTGCTTTAGAAACGGAGCTCAGAGGCTGGAGCCTCTCCGGAGAAAGGAGGGATTTGCAAATGCAAAGGGCTGCATTTTTCCCCCCCCTTGGCCCTCCTTCCCTTTTCCAAGGAGACCGAAACTCCAGTTCTAAAGCTTCTGTGTGAGGAGACTCAGGGGAAGTGTGCATGAATAAACATCTCCCAGGACCCCATGCCCTTTGCGGACCCGGCAGGGACAGTGCCACCCCAACCCGACTCATTCATTCATTCATTCATTCATTCATTCATTCATTCAGGGGCCCAAGGCGCCCCGGAGGCGGGGAGGGGGGTTCCCCCACTCTCACTGCCCGCCAAGGCTCCTCGGCTTGGCTTTTCTCCCGCCAAACGCGTTCAAGCAAGCTTCTCCTCTATTGTGCAGGAAGGAATCTCAAGAAGCTCTCCCTTTCTGCCAACACGGTTTCAATTGGCCCAAGTCGGCGAAGTCAGATTTGGACAGCGGCCACCTCTCTCCCCATGCCGCCCCACCCGCTTCTGGAAGAGGCCTTCTTCTGTTCTCTATTGGCGGCCCGGCCACCTCCTTCTCCTCCTCCAGGGAGCTCTCAGCTGGGCTGGGCGGCCCTTCGGAGACCCCGGGCTTTGCTCAGGGCAGGCTCCGGGCTGCAAGCATGGTTCGCTTCCTAAAAAGCAGCCTGCAGAAGGGCCAGGGCCAGGGCTGAGCCCTCCGACTCCCCGCATCAAGGATTCATTTTTTATTTCATTTTCCACTACCCAGTGGCCTCGCAGGATCAGGGACTGTGCCCCCCCCCCAACACAGAGCCTCCTCCCACCCCAGAGAACCTTCCAGCACAACGGGTCCCCGCCCCAAAGCAAACCCAGAATCCAACCCCGGGCCAGCCCGCCCACCGGGTCTGAAGGGGCCGGCTGACCACAGAGATTCCGTTAGTTCTTGGCAAATATTTGCCAAGTTAAAAGCAGAAAGAAAAGATTCTCCCCCCATGGATGGGTGGAAACTGGCCATTTGTCACAGGGTAGAATTTCCTCTTATCAGGGATGTCCCGCTAAGGAGGGGGGGAGGCCTCCCCTCCCCCGTCCCCTCTATCAGCGGGACTCAGCGGGACTGTCGGCAGATCCTCACCAGCGGGACAGAGGCTGGGGGCGCTGGAGGTCCCGCCTCCCCCAGCTGATGAAGTCATCGGAGGAAACAGGGCTCCCCGGGGGCCACAGGACACCCCTCCCCCCCAGGCCAGGGGCTAAGCAGAAGATCTCCCTCATGCCCAGGGTGCTACAGGAGGCAGAGTGTGGCCCGCGGGGGCCATGCAGGGAGGGCCACATTCCTGGGCGGGAAGCCTGACCAGATGACCCCTGAGGCAGGGAGTCAGCAGCCCCGGACCCTCTTGAATCAGGTCCCCCATCCCTTTGTCGCTCTGGCTGTGGGCTGAGCAGTGGCGAGAGAGCTGGAGTCATCTTCTCTCCCACCTCTGGGTCCTTCCTGCTCAGGAGAGCAGAGGTTCTGGAAGCAGTGGGCTCGGGGCCTGGGGATTAGCAAGGACTCCTACTCGGACCGCGTCCCCCCGGCCGGCGGGGCCGCTCCGATTCCACACGTCCCAGACTCCACCGCTCCCCGGCGCTCCTACGGGAGCCACTCGTTCCGAGGATAAGCCCAAGAAAGGCCCTGTGAAGTCTGAGGACACATCCGGAGCCAGTAGGGGAACGTGGGACGGACAGCCCGCCCATCGGAGGAATCTCAGAAACACAGCCACCCCTCTACCTGGGGCCCTCCCCAGGAAAAAGCCGTGTGCAGCGACAGCTGCCCAGTTACCCCTCGGGGGGGACGTTCCATCACCCCTGAGACACCGCCTGGGGTCGGGGCGGGGGGGGGACGGGACACGCTGGCCGTGGGCAGGGTGCAGACACCTGTGAGCCCAGGGCTGGGTCATACACCAGAGAGAAGCGGGCACAGCCCATTTCCTGTCTGCACTGGGGGGTGAAGCTGGGGCGTACTTCTGGACTGGCGGTTCTGAGCGCACACGGCTGCCAGACCTCTGCGGAACAAAGTCCTGAGGGGTCACCCCTCACCCCACGTTGCAGGGAGTGAGCCCTGAGCACCCCAGTCAGTCTTTTCCTTCCCGCAACGCTCTCTTCTCTTAGCCGCGCAGGCCTCCGCTGCCTTTCCCCTGTCCGAGGCTGCTGGGGGGCTCAGCCTCTTTGCTGGCTCTCCTTCCACCTGGAAGTCCCGGCCCCCGGCTGGACACTCTCTCCAGGCGACTCTGCCCAGCCCCTGAGCGTCACAGGCCAACCTCTGTCCGGTTCACACACTGATGCCAACTGACTGTCCCTCTGAGTCCGTCCCAGCTCAGCGGAGATGCCCCGAGGCCCCACCGGCACCAGCGTCTGTGGCCCCTGCCCAGTGAAGTCTGGAGGTCTCAGACCGAACGGGCCCCAAACTGAACTCTGACCCTCCAGGCCGCCCCCCAATCCCTCCACGTGAGTAAATGGCACCTCCAGGCGTCCAGTTATCACAGCTACAAATCTGGGGGGCCCAGCCTTGGTCCTTCCCCTCCCATCACCCAAACCCAACCATCTGTCCCAAAGTCCTCCCAGTTCCAGCCCAACATCCCTGCAGGTGGCGGCCTTGCTTGCCTCCCCGCGGCCCCCACCACCCAAGCCATCACCATGCCTGCCCTCCACCCTCACCGCCCCCCCCCCCATCACGCTCGCTGTGTGACCCAGAGCAAGGAACTTAACCTCTCTGCACCTCCATTTTCTTCTGTGTGGATTGGGACAATACCACTGCTTGCCTCCCGAGAGCGCTGGGGGAATCAAACAAGATTGTTTACGAAGCACAAGGAACAGTGCCCAGTCAGTGCTCTGAGTAGCTGTACAGAAAACAGAAGCCCATACCCAGCTCTCCAGCTTGGGTGAATGGACTGTCTCCCCAGCTCCTACCAGCTCTGCAAACAAGGCTCCTCACAGAGGTTCTCTCCTGCTCTGCTCCTGGAGGAACCCCTCATTTCCCCAGTTGCTGAATGAATGAATGAATGAATGAGTGAGTGAATGAACGAACCAATAGGAAACTCGCTACCCTTCCTTCCTCCTCTCTTCCCAGAACACTGTAAGGGGCCGGCCTGCTCCCCGGCCAAGCCGGGTGGCGCCTCTCGGCCCGGCCCCAAACTGCTGGCCCGCATCCTCTCCCACGGGCTTCCCCACGGCCTTTGGCGTGTGGCAGGATGGGAATGGGATGTTAACCATTTCCAGTCTCCGTCGTCCTCTGGAGCCACAAAGCACCGAAGAGGAAGGATGGACGGATGGACGGGCTTCCGAGGACAGCTCCTGCCCATTCAGGAAATTTTGCTCAGGAAATGGGGGGGAAGGGCGCCCAGAGGAGGAGAGGCGGGCAGAGACTGGGCCTGGGGCAGGCATGCCGGTGGGCAGGGGCTCGGACCACCCCGGTCACTGCCCCGAGCCGCTCCCCACCGCTGCAGATGGCTTGGCCGGTGCAACAGTGACAAGCGAGTCCCCAGCGTGGAGGGACCAGGCTGTCGGTCACCGGGCAACCCCGGAAGACATGCCCTCCTGGGAACTAGGGTCAGTCGGTTAGTTTCATAGCCCAAGGGTGACTCTTCCTGCTGTCCCCTAATCTGCGGTCCAGCAGCTACACGTGACCTGCCTCCAGCCCGGACTGAAGAGTGGTTAGAACTGGCAAAGAGAATTGATTAACTCTGACACAACCAGTCTTGGAAACATACCCAGTCCCGGGGCCCAGGGGCTCAGCCTGGACCGCAGACGCAAGGGGCCGGCTGGGCCCAGTGAGCAGCGCTGACCCCCAGGGCTGGGCTGGGCTTGGGCACTGCACAGTCTGCAAAGCGCTCAAACTTGCTTTATCACTCGGGATCCTGGGCTTCCGGCGGTAACGGGCCGCGACTCTCGAAATGAGACCAAAATAACAAGATCGACAGGGCTCTTACACAGGTGACGACGGAAGGCAGTTAAACTAGGGAGCGCACCAGTCTGGGGGGTCCCACCCTCACGGGACCCTGCCCGCAGGCAGACCCCAGGCGGCCCCGCACCCTCCACACCCCCCCCCGGGGTACCTGCCGGCAGATGGGAACCGTCTGAGGCGTCCTCCCTGAGATCGCAGCAGCTGTGGAGGCCACGGGGGTGGGAGCCCGTCGCCTCCCAGGTCCCCTCCCAGGTCCCTCCGCCCCGAGGCTCCGGGAAGGAGCCACATTCATATGGTAATTTCTGCCTGTGAACTGGCGCGGCACAGAGGGCCCTCCAGCTGCGGGCCCGGAGGAGGGGAGCCTGGCCCGGGCCTGACCGCTCGCTCCCGGCCCTGCCAAGTGGGCCCTTCCCGGGGCGCTCAATTCGGGCTGCGGGGGGAGCGGGCGCCTTGGTGCAGGCGGGGCAAAGGGCCTCGCTTTCTGCGCTCACGCGGTGGTTTCAGATGACAATGGACACGGGTTTGTTTCACTTCACTTTTCGGTGGCTCCCTGCAGATCATGCCGCGGCCCTCGCCCCCTCCCTGGACCCCAGAGGCAGCCCCCCGCGCCTCCACCCTCCCTGGAAGGAAAGGTCTCCCCGGGGCCAAGGCCGGTGGGGGAAGGGGGAGCGCGTTCTCTCAGGAAAAAAAAAAGAAAGGCCGCTCCCACACCCCAGTCCTCCTTTCCCTCAGCTTCCTCTAGAGGGGAAGGGGGAGAGGGAGGAGGAGGGGGTCACACAAAACCCAGCCACTCCCTCCACCCACTTCCTCTCTCACACTGCGTGAGTTCACTGCTGCAGCTGAGAGAGAGAGAGAGAGAGAGAGAGAGGAGAGAGAAAGAAGAGGAGAGGAGGGGAGGGGAGGGGAGGGGAGGGGAGGGGAGGGGAGGGGAGGGAAGAGAAGAGAAGAGAAGAGAAGAGAAGAGAAGAGAAGAGAAGAGAAGGGACATGCAAACCTTCCAGAGAGAGAGAGAGAGAGAGAGAGGAGAGAGAAAGAAGAGAGGAGAGGAGAGAAGAGAACGAGAAGAGACACGCAAACCTTCCTTAGTTCTGGGCCCACGGAAACCAGAAGTCGGCTTCAGGACTCAGCTGCAGACCCGAATGGCTTCTCTGTGCCCCCACCCCCCCCCCCCCCACCCCCAAACCCATCCACCCATCCAGCCCATTCACCGCTGGATGCAAAAGGAAACAAAAGGACCCCTGGCGAATCGCCCAGACACAGACTCAAGACAGGTCATGGGGGAAAGTGCAGGAGAGAGAGAAGCCCGCAGCGACTGCCCCCTCCCCGCCGCCGCCTCCCCCCGCCGGGGACACAGGGCGCGCCCCCACCCGTGCTGGCGAACCAACTATCGCACGACCGGCAATTCCGGGGAGAAATGAAAACACAAGTCCGCACCAAGACACGGGCACCAACATCGAGTGTTGCATGATTCACAGGACTCGAAAAACAGAAACAGCCCCGATGCCCGGCTACTGATGAAGGGATAAGCAGCACAGGACGGGGCCACCGCGTGGAACACTATTCAGCCAGGAAAAGGAACCAAGCGCTGACCCCTGCTACCACGTGGACCTTGAAGATACCATGGCATATAAAGCCACCTGTCCTCTCTGATTCCACATTTATAAAACGCCCAAAGCAGGCAAATTCATAGAGGCACGAGGCAGCTTCGTGTTGCCAGGGGCCGGGGGCAGGGAGCTGTTCGTGGGAACAGGGTCTCTTCTGAGATGATGAGAATGTTCTGGAATTAGTCGTGATGACTGGGTAACGTTGGGATGCGCTAAAAACCTCTGAATTGTACACTTTAGACGACTGGATTTTAACGGCGTGCGAAGTGTATCTCGATAAAGCTCCTAACAATAGCAATATAACAGCCTGCTCCCCGTGTCCTTGTCCGTGGCCAGCTCCCAGCACCGATCCAACATCCCGCCTCCAGGTGCCCCCCAACTCTGCAGCCCAGCGAGTGGGGGCGCTGGCAGGCTCCCTGGCCCTGCGACCGCCCCCCCCTTGCCCTCTCTGCTCCTGACCCCACCAGTGCTCATTAGGAGCCCCCTTTAACACAGCAGGAAACCAAAACCTCAACCTGAAGGGAGGGGAGACTGGGATTCAAACGCAGCCAATCAGCAACCACAGAGGGTCTCTGGGCAGGAGGGACAAGGGAAAACCCACTCAGCACTCCCCTCCCGGATGCAGGGACACCTGCGACCCCTTACACGTACCGGAACCAACTGGGTGAAGCAGCAGCAGCAGGCCCCAGGCCCCCCCACACACACACGCACACACGCACACACCGGGCAGGTGTTCAGTCTTCTGCGCAGGCCCAGCCGACCCAGCGGAAATGATGGCAGGAGCCAGCAGCTGCCGGGGGCGGCCGCCGGATATCCTGGGCCATCTCTGGCACGACCCACCCCAAATCTGTCAGAGGCCCGAGCTTCGCCCTGTCCCGTCCCAAACCCGAAGGATGCTGCCGAACGAGCCTCCGTGGAAACAAGTCCTAGAGAATTCACCGAAGCCCCGCTTTCACGGGGCGGCAAAGGCCCCAGAGAGGGTGGGGTGGGAGGTCTCTGGTGGCTCAAGGTTTAATTATGACTTTAGCGCCTGAGTTTCCGAGTGCCCCGTGGCATTCGTTAGGTCTTTACTCCCCAGCCGTCCCCGGGGAACCCCACGGCGAGGGGCCAGCTCAGGGCGGCACACGCGGTGGGACTGTCCTCACCCCAACCGCCCCACAAACACGGGGGCCCTCGGAGAACCAGCCTCCCATCCCTGACTCACACGTCTCCCCCACAGTCTGGGATCTAGCAGCCGACAGGTGCAGGGAGAGGCCGCTGGCTCAACCTCCCACGGGCCCACGATGGGCCCCAGGAGATGTGAGCAGGCCAGGCCTGGGTTTCAGGCCCAGAAGCATTTCTGCACCTTCCTGCTGAGTGGTGTCCAAAACGCGTTGCTGGGCAAATGTATAAGGAAATAATGAAGACAGAAGTGGCCGTCGGCACACGGGCAAGGTGTGACTGACCAGGTGCTCCGGTTCCACTGTGAGCCCCGGGGGAGGCTGGGGAGGCAGCCAAGACCTTTGGAAGGATGGCAAAGGTCAGCTGAGGAACTCTGTGCAGGAAGAGCAGGAAGCAGGAAGCAGGAAGCAGGCACCTGCTGAGGGGTGCCGTGTGTGGGGTGCCACCTCCATGTGGACAGGTGGGCACCACACCCCCCAGCCCTGCCCCACCCCCACATGTTCCCGGAAATTTCCCCTGTGGCCCCGCTCTCCCAGCCGCCCCTGAGCTGCTCTCCTCTGTGTCTCCAGTGAAATTCCAAAGAGCCCAGAGGGAGCATCTCAACACTCCGGGCCCTGAAACCTTTGCTGAGTCCCAATTGCAAAGTAGCTGCTTCCTGGGACCCCCCACCCCCACCCCACCCCCAGCAGGTCCTAGGACACCTTCCTAGAGCCGCTCATCTTACAGCTGGTGCATCTTTTTAAATGTTTATTTATTCTTGAGAGAGAGAACGCAAGCAGGGAGGGGGAGAGGGGGAGAGAGGGAGAGAGAGAGAATCCCAAGCGGGCTCCACGCCGTCCGCGCAGAGCCCGCCGTGGGGCTCGATCTCATGAGCCAAGCCAAAATCAAGAGTCGGACGCTTCACTGACGGAGCCACCCAAGCTGGTGTGTACTTGCCACCTAACTGGGATGGAAGCTTCTGGAAGGCCTGCCTCGTGGGTCCCCCTACCCTGCTCGGCCCAGGGCCATCCCAAGGTCAGGACTCATGAGAACGGCAGGCGAGGGGTTACACGCACTTGGCACCTCCCCGTCCAGGTTCTGTGACCTCCGTGCTGACCCCGTGAAGCGGTAGACCTTCCGGAAACTGGACGGCGGCTCAGAGGCGACGCGGCACGTGTGTAAGGCCGCAGGGCCATCGACAGGTGCACGGCAGGCACCAGGCGGTTCCCTGGCCCCACGTGTGAAGCTCTCCCTGCAATGTCCATCCTCTCACGGAATCTGGGGAGCGGGCCGCTCTCCCAGCGAGCGAGCAGGTCGACAAAGCAGATGTGGGGGCTGGTCAGGAGCCTCGGGAAACGCTGACCCGGTCATAGGTGGCCGGCTGATGCCAAGTTAACAGAGGTGGGGCTGGTCCCTGGGCCCAGGTCCCCACCAAAGAAAGACAGGGGTCTCCTGGCCGCCCCACCCTTGCCCGCCTCTCCCCTCACCTTCCACAGGAACTTCCGCCAGGCTCCTCACTGTTCCCCAACCTCCCGGCTTCCACCCGGAGTCACCGCCCGCCTCGCTGGGAGCCTCACCTGGGCGCTGAGTTCCCTTGGTTCGGAACGGCCCCCACATCCTGCCTCCAAGGGCCTCCGCCCGCTGGGGCCCTAAGAGGGGACTGGGGGAGGGCTCACTCTACACCTGAGTAGGGGACACATGGGAAGGCGGGGCGGGGGGGGGGGGGGGTCCCAGCTCCAGTGCTGCCAATCTGGCATCAGCAGGTAAGTCACTGAACCCGTGGGGCCGAGCAACCTGCTTCCCAGGCCTTCGTCCTGGCATCTGCCTCCAAGATGGGGAGGAAAGCACCAGAGGAGGGCACAACGGGCTTCTGCCCTGAACTGGAACATTCCGGACGTGTGGGAAGACCGACAGGAAGGTGCCAACAAGGCTTGTTGGGCACTATTCAGCAGCACAGAGGAAGCCTGAAGCGGCCCCTTGGCTGGCCAGGTGGGCTCTGGGGGGGCGGTGAGGAGGGCACTCGATTCGACGTAGGTCAAACCGGCCTTGGGCTGAGGTGGCCTGGAGCAGAGGTGGCTCAAGGAATCAGCTGAAAACTCATTTATTCTGGGGGCGCCCGGGGGGGGCTCTGTCGGTTGAGCGTCCGACTTTGGCTCAGGTCAGGATCTCGCGGTTCGTAAGTTCGAGCCCCGGGTCAGGCTCTGTGCTGACGGCTCGGAGCCTGGCTCCTGCTTCCGATTCTGTGTCTCCCTCTCGCTCTCTGCCCCTCCCCCTGCTCACGCTCTGCCTCTGTCTCTCTGTGAAAAAGAAGTAATTTTAAAAAAACTCATTTATTCTGTAATAAATAAACTTATTCCTGATAGGCAACCTTACGCGTTCCCCAAAGAGAAACTTTCTCAGTTTCCACCTGTCATGTAGGGCATGAGGCAGCCTCATCACCTCAATAAATTCTCCAAGAGGAAGACAGAGGGCTCCACACACCGGGCCCGGAGTCAACTGTGGTCAGCAGGACGGGCCCTGTTGGAGGGCCCAGCCCTGCATTAGCAGAGCATGTGGTCTGCAAAACAGCAGCGACTGTCCCTCCGACCCAGGGGGGCCCCTGCCCCCCCCACCCCATCATGGGTCTTTGGAGTCCACAGCTGACGCCCGCCAACGGGTGGCAACGTGGATCCTGTCCTCAGTCCCCTACTTCCCCGGAACCAGGGCACAGAGTGGGGGCCGGGCCATCTGGTCCAGTCCCCTGCACCGGGAGGATGTATTCAGATCCCCAAGAAAAGAAACACTCCAAGGAGAGCACGTATAAAGACAGTAGGGCCACGGGCTGTTCTCGTAAGGCTCTCTGGAGCTGGTCGTACAGAAACCAGAGGATTTGGACAAAAGATGAAAAGCTTTGGGCAAACCGTGCTGACTGTGCATGCATTCAAACGTTAACTGAGCAAGCTCCTGGGAGGTCCGGGGCCCGGAGACAGAGATCAATAAAATGCAATCTCTACACAAGTCCACAGTCTAGGGAAAGACAGGACACAATGTCCCCGTCCGGTGTGTGTGTGTGTGTGTGTGTGTGGGGGGGGGGGGGGTCCTCCACGCAGGAGAGTGAATTTGAAATCACCGTCCCGCTCCGAGCTAGGAAAATCTTATCTGGGGTCCCAATGTCAAAGGCCTGGTGACAGGTACCTAGAACCTGGCCTGGGAGATAAGGTAGGAGATAAGTATCTGGGAGGTAGGACACACTCTGCTGGGGACATCAGCAAGGACACTCCAATGACCGTCCAGATGACTGGGCCCTCGGTGCCTGGCATTTGCAGGGCAGGGCAGGGGCTGGCAGGCCTCTGGGGACACAGGTCCCGGAAGTGGGGATTGCAAGCCAGGTGCAAAATGGAGGAAATCAATGCCTGGTGAGCTCTCCTTCCCCAAGGCCAAGTGTGGGGGCGGGGGGCGGGGGGGGCGGCGCAGGGTCAGTGTCAGTGACTCAACCCCAGCCTGGAGCTGGGGTTCCAAGGGCCACCTTGGCTGCTCGGGAGCCAACATCTCCCCAAGGGTGGCCCCCCCACCCCCAGCTTCAGAAGAGGCACAAGAAATTTGGGGGTGCCTCTGCCACGATCCAGCTAAACTAAAACGTTTAAAAATCACATTTCGGTTGGACCAGCCAGGAAGAGGGGAGTGAGCCAACGGGCTCACCCTCGCCTTTCAGACCCTTTGTGAGAAGCTGCAGCCCCCCAAACCAAGGCCCAGACCCTCTTCCCAGAAACCAGCTTCTGAGGGCTGAGCACCAATTCTGCTCTCAAGGTGGGAACGGGCTGGTCCAGAGGGCAAGGGCCCGAAGTTAGAATCAGAACTCGGAACTCCTGGGCCCGGCGGCCCGGCCCTTCCCGGTGATGATAACAGAGAAAGAGAGGACGGGGCATTTGGACCCCACTCACCCACCCCAGCCCAGGGACAAGCCACGGCGGGCAGGCTGGAAGGCCTATCATTAGCTGTGGGCCTCCCCTGGCTTCCCAGCCTGCTCCTCAGAGAACGGGCTGGCCCGCACAGATGACTTCACTGCCCGCCACCCTGGGGAGCGTTCCTGGGAAGGCCTCACAAGGCTCCACTGAGCGCCTGAGAGCAGGTCCCTACCTGTCCAAGGAACCAGGATGGCTCTCAATAAACAAATCAAAGCCTGCCGCTGGAAGGCAGAAGTCTGGGAATGAGTCTGGGCCAAGGGCTGTGATTTCTGCTGGAAGCATCTTCCCCGAGAGCTCGGCTGCGGGGAAGCGGGCAGTGGTGATCTCCGAGATCACCAGCCCTGAAATAAAGTCATCCCTCCCGTGCACCTGGCCAAGGAGAGCAGGAGGGAGCCCAGAACCCCTTGGGTGGCCTGGGAAAGCTGGCCCGAGCCTTAAATGTGCAGGGGGCATCGGATAACGGAAGCTCCTAAGCCTTTGACAACACAGGAAGCTAGGCTAGAGGCTGGCGGGGGTGCTTTCTTACGGATAGGGTCTTCCCCTTCTCTGAAGGCCCCTAGGGAATGTGGCTCATCCTATCTGACAAGAACAGCTCAGGCTATGACACAACAGGAAGTGGGGAGGGTACGTGGCTGGGGAAGAGGGGAGGGGGTGGTGGGAGGTAGGTCAGCCCAGAGACTCTGGTTGCCTTAAGGGGTGCGGGGCTTCTGGGGTGAAAGCCACCGTGAACCCTGTTCTCGAGGCTTGGGGCACTCAGGGAATGACCCACGGGCCCCAACCTGGGCTGTCTTTGGCTTGGGTGGGCGGGGCCTTGTGGCTGCCCCCTCCCCACGTCTCAGAGCGCCCTGTGCCCCACACAGAGTAGGCCCTCCCCACACGCCAGCTGAACTGGCCACCGTCCCTGACACGGTGCCAGTCAAACGGAGCAGTCTGTCGGAAATACAGACAGAAACCAGCAGACACATTAGTGAGGCAGGTGCCCCAACACGGAAATAATCGGGGGGGGGGGGCAGTGGGGATGCCCAGGAGGGGTCACCGACAACGCAGATGTTAAAACGGGTCAGCCACAGAAGAGGCCTCCCTCCGAAGTCTCACCTGAGCCCGAAGGAGACCCAAAGGGACAGAAGCAAGCATCCCACCCTTCCAAAGAGGTCCCACACAGACACTGGTCCTCCAGCCCCAAATGGTTAAACAAACTCGTTCTGCTTCCTATTTCCTGAAAAGGAGCCCCCCTGGGTTGCCACGGGGAGCCAGCCAGAAGAGAAATGACATTTATGTAAACACCCACGGAGGCCAAGCGCCCATGAACGAGGTGGGAAACCCACACGTGATTAGAAGGGATTAGAAGGGGACATAAGGGATTGGAAGGGAATGGGGGGCTTTTTCTCTGTCCTTGCCTAACAGGATTTTCTGTGCGGGATCCAAACCAAATTCCTACTAGGGTGCTATGCCTACCGCCAGAAGCCCACTGCCTGGGCGGCACATTTTCCTCCAGGAAAGGAATTCCAAACTTGTCTTTGGTGAGCAGAGATGCTCCCCCAAACCTCTGACAAAAGAGGCAGATTTCCTGGCAGAGAGGAAGCAGAGGGGCACCAGGACTGGCTGAGTCGATCCCCAGGGGACAGTGGGATGAAGTTTTGGGAGCAGAGGGCACAGGCTCTGAAGCACCCCGGCCATCCCAGCGCTGGTGCACGAGGGGGGCGGGGGGGACTCGCCCGGCTGGCTGTGGGATTTGAGTCTGGGGGATTTCCCATCGTCTCGGCTGGAAAGTTCTTTGGAAGCCTCGGCCCCAAGGAGCTCCTCCCTCACCTCCACCCCCCCACAGCCCCGTTCCTTGACAGGGAGTGGCCCCCCAGGATGCTCCGGGCACAAGCCGCCTTCCAGACGCCCACCCCCCCCCCCCCGCCCCCAGGACCCGGAGACAGCGCGGCAGGGTCCCCCACGCCCATACCAGAGGGGGCACCCGCATGTCCAGGGTCTGCCGAAGCTAGCCTCCCAGCCGCCCGCCCCAACGGCTGACAATCTGTGCGAAACGATTTTAAGAGGCAGCGGTGGCCAATCCGAGTGCCTCCCGGGCCTCCTGGAAGCCAGGGAAGCCCCCCGCGAATGGGAAACCGGCTGCGAGAAACTCCCCGCCGCGGGAAGGACCTGGCCACTCGGCTTAGCTGGCCCAATATTTACAAAGAGATAGCTGTGGCCGCACAAAGCCCTTTTCTCCTGCTCCGCGGCCGAAAATCTGGGCCCCGCGTGGAGACCGAGCTCCCGCCGCCCCTCTCCCGGGGACCCAGAGCCGTCCCGCCGGCTGGTGGTGGGGAGCGGGGGGCCGGGCCCGGGTGGGGGACAGGGACCCCCGGGGAGGCGCCGCGCACGGCCCCGCCACCGGGCCGTCGGAGGACCGCCGGGCGGCCGCACCACCTGAGGGCCCCCGGCCACCGCCGGTGCGAGGCCGCAAGGAACAAAGGGAGCGGAGGACTCACCCCTGCAGCTGAGTCGGGCTGCGCTGGCTGCCGGAGAGCGCGGCCCGCCCACCGGGTCACATGGCTCGGAGCCGAGCAGAGGATCAAAGGGGCTTTGTGGCCGCGGAACAAGGAGCCTCCCAGAGCGCGGGCAGAGGTAGGAGGGACCGCCTGAGCCCGGAGGCTCGGGGGCAGGGCGAGGGGAGCAGAGTCGGGGGCGGGGGAGAGAAGGGGCGCCCGGCTGCAGGCCCGAAACCAACCGGGGTGCATTCGGTGCGTAAGAAACGCCAAGGAGCCGAGCTCCCGAGCCGGCCTCCAGGGAAGCGACGGGGTCCCCCAGGAAAGAGCTCCAGGAGGGAGAGAGGGAAGACGGCTCACCTGGACGTCCAGTCCCAACCGCCCCGGCCACAAGTCAGGGCGCCCGCAGAGTCCCCTCCTCCCAGACGGTCCTGCCCGGGGGAGGCGGGCGGGACGGGAGTGCAGGGTGGTGCCGGGAATCTGACACTGCCCGGGGGCGCCCTCGGTCCCTGCTGCCCCGCCCAGCACCCCCCTCCCTTGGCCAGGTGAGCCCCAAACGGGTCCTGACCCCCGGCCGGCTCAGATAACACACCCAGGCTATCGGACGGGCTCCCTCAGGTCGGCAGACCTCCCCCAGGAAAGCGGTCAAGGGCCAAAGCCTCAACTGCCTAAGCGCGCCGTGGTGGAGATGGCCCCCAGGGAGAAGCCTCGAGAAGGGGAACTGGGGCCGGGCGGGGCGGGGAGGTACGGGCGGGGCCGGCTCACCCTGAGCACTTTCTTTCTTCCCGGAGCCGCGGCTTCTACAGCCCTCAGGGCCCTGGCACTGAGTCACCCTCCCCCGCAGAGCCTGGTGTGGTGCTGGGACCCTCAGGGGGGGATGGGCTAGGTGGTCCCCAGAGGGAGGAGCTTGGGAACCACCCTGTTTGGGGCTGGGCCTGGACGCTGGGATCTGCCAGACCCATCCCGTGCCACGACCTCTGACCTGAGTGAGTCACTCCCAGGCGCTAGAGTGGCCAAGGGAGCCCCAGGCCTCCTCCCCACTAGCAGAGAGCTCCCGCGGGTTTTGGGGGGATTTGCAGGGGCGGGGAGTGAGTCGTTCAAGTGCAGAGGAGCCCTGAGGGACACCTGAGAAGGTGGTGTGAGGGCCAGCTGGCCCAGACCCGCTCCCGAGGCCGGCTCTCCTTCCCATTCCCATGCCCCCCGCGTGGCTGGTGGACGAGGCCCCCAGGCGCCCACCCACTGGCCACGCTGGCAAACCGGCCACATCCAGCTGGTCCCCCTGGGGTTCCTCAGAAGCCAGCTCTCCCCAGCAGCACCAGCCCAAGCACTGCCCACCCCTGATGGCCACGGACTCCGAACCGTGAAGGCTTCAGGGGGCCGCTGTCCTCCCCTCCCCACCCCACGCAGAGTGCAAAGCCGCCGCCGTGGTCTCTGGGCGCCTGGCCAAAGACGGGGAGCGTCCAGGGGAGGGATGCGTGTCCGGAGATCTTGTTCCCATCACGGCGGGAGGGAGGACGGTCGTGGATCTGAGACGCGGACCTCGGAGGCGGACGCCAGAATCAGGCCCCCTTCCCGGGAGAGAGCTTTGGCTCATGACCCAACCCTGCGGGCTCGGGCCCTCCCCACCTGCAAAATGGGCGCGTCAACTGTAGTCACGAGAACTAAAGTGGGACAGGACGACCAGAATCAGGAAGAGTGGCCACTCAAAATTGACGCCTCTCTTTCCTCCAAGAAGGTGGTTTCCTAGGATGGGGAGTCAGGGGTGGGCCCCTGTCACCGGGGCCCCGAAGGACAGTTCCAAGAACCATGGACAAAGGATGCCAGGGGGGACTCCTGTCCCAGGTGTCAAGGTTAACAAGGAGCCTGGATATGCACCTCCACTCTGCACCTGTCCTGTGGGCAGAGGGCCGCCGTCTCAGTACTCCCCTCAGCAGCTCCTTCTCTGTCCCTGACCTAGCTTTGCCCCCCAGGGCCCACCACCGCTTCCCGGGCCACACGTGGGCAAACCTCAGGCTCTCCGAGGCCGCCCCTTGCCCTACCTCCTCCCCTCCCTGCTCACCTCTGGCCCAGGAGACAACCCGGGTGGGCTTTCCACATGTTCCCTCACTCATCGCTCACCCGATGGGGGTCTCCAGAGCACAGGAGGAGGGGGTCCCTGGACTAGAGGAACAGCCTGATCCCCCAGAAGAAAACAGAAGGCAGGTCCCCGATAAGCACCCCACGTCTGTAATTTTCAAGTTTCCAGTAGCCACGTTGAAAAACGTTAAGAAACAGGTGACGCGAAATATATTTCACTTAATGGAGCCAAAATATTATCAACGCCACATGTCATCAACGTAAACACTTTTTAGGTATTTTACATTCGTTCTGCTTTCCGTACTGAAGTCTATGAAGTCCAGCGTGCACCGTGCACTTAGGGGACCCCCCCCCCACCCGCCCCCGGCTTGGACTAGCCACGTTGCAAACGGCTACCGTCCCGGACATTCTCGATTTCACCCTGGTTACACCAGACCCTTGGACAGCTGTTTACGTAGACCGTTTTATTGTAGCCCCGCACCTCCTTTTCAACAGCGGGGGTGTGGCTACTTTGGGGGTGCTGCAGGGCACAGCTTGAGGGGACCCACCGTTGTCTTTACTGGAAGATATCGCTGAGGCCACCGGTCTCTACATCCCAGTGTCCCCCTTCGGCGGATGTACTGGGGCCATTTGCAAAGGGAGAGAGTGGAGAATGGCGGGGGGCGGCGGGAGCCCAGGCGGGGACCCCAAGAAAGGAGAGAGGGAGAGGAGCGTGTGGTCCGGCTGAGCTACCACGAACCCTGGCCTTTGTGAGCCCAGGGATTCCACGCTCCAACCACGACTCATCCTGCCTTTGTTTACTGACTTCAAAGTCACAAACAGCTTCACTGGTTAGAAAAGAAATCTATAAAGACAGAAAGCAGATTGAGGCTGCCAAACTGGGGGCGGGGGCAGCAGTGGGAACTGACTGCTTAACGGACATGGGGTTTCCTTTGGAGCTGATGAGAATGTTCTGGAGCTAGATCATGGTGCTGTTGCACAACACTGTGAATGTGCTAAGTCTTTCGAACGGTAAAGTTCACATCCTGTGTGTTTGATGCCATAAAAAAGTATTTACAGAAAAAAAAAAAAAGCAAGTTTAATGCATCCTTTTTTCTCTTGAGCGAGGGCGCCCTACTCCCCAGGGGCCTCCCGGAGGAGCCAGCCCCGCCCACTCCTGTCCCCAGGCCTGTGGCCTCCACAGCTGCAGGGGCACAGGTTTCTGTTGTGTGAGGCCTCTGTCGCAGCGGCCCCAGGACACTCACACGGCCTTCAGTCCCGACCGGCCCGCTGGAAGGGGGGAGCTTCCTCGCAGGAACGAAGAAACGGGACGCTCCGGGCCAGAAGGAAACTCTCGGGTCCAGGAGCAGCAAAGAGGATCCCTCCCAGCCCCAACGAGGGGGATCTAAGTCGAACTGTCCAACTCTGAGCTCGACCCTTGCCCATAAAGCCAAGGAAGCCCCCCTACTGGGCACCAGGAGGCCGTGCAGGGGAGTGGTGGGGGGTCCCCTGCTGACAAGGATGCCCTAGACCATTTCCACCAGTGGGTGCTGCTCACCCACTGGCCTCCCTGGGGGAGCCGCCAGGGAGCTGGAGGCACTGGTCAGCTGTCCTGCCACAGGGTCCTATTCTGAAAGCCACAGGGGGACAGCTGGGTCAGGCTCCCACTTACAAATGGGCCCACTGGGAGTAGAGCACGGTCCGAGGGTGTCACCCACCCTGCAGTGCCGGGATGCCCACGTGATGCCCACGTGATGCCCCTGTGATGCCCGAGACCCTCATGTGGCTCAAAGCAGCAGCAGAAGGGAAGGGAAGTGGTCACACCGCACCCCCCCTCTCCCTCTCTCACACACGCACGCACGCACACGCCCCAGGGCCCGGGGCCCCCAACTCTCTCCTGCCAAGCCTCAGCCCTCCTACAACCTCTTTCCCAACCCACCCTGGGCAAACCCCGCGGGAGGCAGCCGATGCTTCCCATCAAAGGCCAAGAAGAAAGTATCCTTCCCTCTCCTCTGCCGGACGGTCACTGGACTCCCACACGGGAGGGCAGGGGGCTGCCGCTGATGTGGGAAGCCAGCAGGTGCAGCCACACCCCCCCGGGGGGAGGGGAGCCCACCCAAGGTCCTGCTGTCCCTGGGGAGGTGGGGGCTCCCAAAGGCCCCAGGGTGAGGGCTCAGGCCTGCCTGCAGGGAGAGAGGCCTGCAAAGTCTCTCTCGCCGCAGGGTAGCGTTGCAGGCTGGCGGTTGAGTCACATTGGGCTGACGTCTTTCTTCCGGTCCCTTTGCAACCTGGCCGAGGAGGAACACGGGCAGGCTGTCCCCCGTCTCAAACACAAGCCCCCTCCTTGGGCCCGTGGGCTCTCTCCCCACCGCCTAACAGTTGGTCTGCATTGTGCCTTCTATGTTTCCACCACCTGCTGGCATCTCAACCTCTGGCTTCTGCCCATCTCACTGGTAACCGACCACTTGACAAAATTCTCAAGGCCCCTCCCCTCATCCCCCAAGGCAGGGGTTTGCACAGCACAGGGGGGTCTCCTCCGCCCTCATCCCAGCCCCCTGGAGACAGGGGAGAGCAGCCTCTCCTCCGTCCCCAGAGCCACCCCAGGGACCGTCTTCCCAGCTCGGCCACCTCTTACACATGCTGTTTTCTTTTTTTTTTTTTTTTTTTTTTTTTTTTGGGACAGAGAGAGACAGAGCATGAACGGGGGAGGGACAGAGAGAGAGGGAGACACAGAATCGGAAACAGGCTCCAGGCTCTGAGCCATCAGCCCAGAGCCTGACGCGGGGCTCGAACTCACGGACCGTGAGATCGTGACCTGGCTGAAGTCGGACGCTTAACCGACTGCGCCACCCAGGCGCCCCCATGCTGTTTTCTAATGAGCCTACACCCCCTGTCCAGACCCTGCCGTCTCCCAAACCCCACCTAAAATCCACCCCCAGCCCCCTGCCCCGCTCCCCGTTAAAGGCCACCGCCTCCAGGGAGTCCTCCAGATGGCCTCCCTCAGCCGGGACCACCCTTCGGTCCCACGGATCTGGAGCACTTGCCAGGCTGACTTACTCACCCGCTCCTGGGAGCGCAGGGCAGGAAGGCCCCACTTCCTCCTTTCTAACAAGCGTGACTCCCTCCTCCACTGTCCCTCAAGGAGGCTTTAATACACATTTCTTTCTCCTCCAGAAAAGCCACCGTGTCAACAGTGTGTGTTAGAAACGATGTTATGATATCTTAACTTTAGGAAATTGTGCTCCTCTTCTGCAGCCACCGCTCGTCATCCCATTATCCCGGTGCATTATCCCGGCTCGAGGGCCACGCAGTGGGATCAAAGAAGCTCCAGGCACACTCCCAGCCCCACCCACCCCACCCTCCCTCGGTAACTGCGCGCCCTGGGGCTCCGAACTCCCAGCGGATACAAAGCCAGAATCCTAGACTCCCAGCACCGAAACACTCAGACCCTGCAAAGACCGGTAAAGACACCCAAGGTGTCTCTGGAACACTCCGGGGTGTCAGGAGGGAGGACCGCCAGGTGGGGGCGCTCCAGGTCGCCTTTAGGTGTGATACTGTGGGTCCTCCCCTCCCCTTCACTGAAACAAGGGCCCAAACCAAAAAGCCCAGCAGCTTAGATGGTAGGATTTTGAGTCAAACCATACAGGGTTCCGTATTTAGAGGGGGACCGAGGCTCCGGGACGCGGGGTGAGAAAGGGCAGGATTCTTGGTTTGGTTTCTGGAAACAGGATCTCAATCCTAGCAGCACTCCATCCTTCTTAAGGGGAGCGGGTAAGAAATAGAGACGCCCGGGCCCCACCCCAGCCATTCTGATTCAACTGATCTAGGGCTTGGTATTTTTGGAAAATTTCTCAGGGGGCTCTAACGTGCGGTCCGGGTTGAGAAGTACCGTTTAGGCCTGATAGATGCATACACACACACAGCTGGGATCCGGCGAGATCCTGACAGCATTTGGAGCGGAATGTACCCAAGAGACACGCTCGGATGAGTGCAGCTCTCAGGGTCAACAGCTCCTTCAACCGTCCGGGGGAAGCGTCCATCCTCAAGAGGTTTTATCCTGCCTTAGGACAAAATCAACCCTTCGGCCCAGAGAAACTTGGTTTTGACCCCGAAGGTCCACGCAGTTCTTGCTGAAGGGGGGGGGGGGGGGGGTGGAGGGGCTGGAGATTCAGCGGGCCAGGCTCGGGCTTTTGCTAAAGTATCTCCACACAGCCCACTGCCTGGCCGGGACTTGGAAAAGAGCAAGAAAAAGGACATCTGAGCTCCTGAAATCTCTTGATCTAAAAGCAGAACCCACAAAAGAACACGGTTGCCATCATTCCCCTCCGCCAAGCAACCAAGGGAAGACGGACTTTATCACAAGAGATGAGAAGTCTTTGCACCACACCTAAAACAGACACTCACAAAGCTATCGACTTCCCATCTGTCCTAAGGGGCCATTTATCTTTCCAAAAAGTCCTTTGTTTTCCAGGAAATGTTCCTCTCCCCCTCCCTTTCCCCTACTAGGATAGTATAGAAGCTTCAAATTCTAACTGCCCATCTGAGCCACATTTTTCTGCAAACTCCCATATGTACATGATTAGAGCTATCTTTTCTCTTGCTCAGACGTATGGCTTTTTATCGGTTTAATTTGGGGGGCTGGAGGGGTGCGGCTCCTGTCAGTTTAATTTGCAGGCCCCCAAGGACTGAACCTAAGAGGATAGAGGAAAAGGTGTTCCTCACCAGCACCTACTAAAAAAAAACCCAACCCCCCCCCCCAAAAAAAAACCCCTTTCTTCACTGCAGATCCATACTTTCCACACCCACAGCCAGGAATTCAGACCCCTGGTTCTCAAAGTCTGTTAAAGCAGGAAAATTTGCCCTGCAAGATACCTCCATCCTAAAAGTTTTCCATGACTGTATCAATCAACTGCTACCCTCCACCATCCCTCTTTTGAGGTTTACAAGTATATACACCAGCACATCAAATGTTTGACATTTTATAATGTGAGGGTTTTTTAATTTTAACTTTTTAAAATATTTATTCATTTTCGAGAGAGAGCGTGAGCGGGGGAGGGGCAGAGAGAGAGAGAGAGAGAGAGAGGGAGGGAGACACAGAATCCGAAGCAGGCTCCAGGCTCCGAGCTTGTCAGCACGGAGCCCGACGCGGGGCTCGAACTCTCGGACGGCGAGATCACGACCTGAGCCGAAGTCGGACGCTTACCCGACTGAGTCACCGGGGCGCCCCCCCCCCCCTTTATTTTTATTTTAAACTCTTTAATTCCCAACCTTGTCAGACGTGGAACCACTTGGCCTCTACAGTACCTTCTAAGGGCCCCAGAGAGAATGAAGTGGGACACAACGGGTTTGACTTCTCAGCCCGCCCGTTCTCTCTAGGCCAGGCATCAGACCAGTCCAGACCTCTCTGGACACAGGCTGGGGTGGGAACAGAGATCACAGGCCCACAGGTAGGCTACAGGTTTTACGATAATATTTCTAAATCCACATTCCTGAGTTACCAGGGGACACAAGAATGGGTACGCAGCACTGTTTGTTTCTTCCTTCCTTCCTTCCTTCCTTCCTTCCTTCCTTCCTTCCTTCTTTCCTTCCTTCCTTCCTTCTTTCCTTCCTTCTTTCCTTCCTTCTTTCCTTCCTTCCTTCCTTCCTTCCTTCCTTCCTTCCTTCCTTCCTTTCCTTTCCTTTCCTTTCCTTTCTTTTTGCATTGTTTCTAACGGCGAAAACTGGAAACAACCCGATGTCCATCGAGGAGAGAACAGAAAGCTGTGGTATATCCACCCACCAACCACCACCCGGCAGCAAAAATGCACAAACCAGAACCACAGGCATGAGGCGCAGGACCTCAATTTGCAAGCACAAAAAACTGCGCAAGGACACGCTCCCAGTTACGGGACGTGCAGAACAACAGCGTGTGTCGCTGCCCGGGCTGGACAGAGGCTCCAGCTGTTCACTGGCCAAGATGGTGCACGTTTACTAAAGACTCAAGAAATCTTCGGGGGCGCCTGGGTGGCTCAGTCGGGTGAGCGTCCCCCTCGGGCTCAGGTCACGATCTCGCGGTTCGTGAGTTCGAGCCCCGCGTCGGGCTCTGTGCTGACGGCTCGGAGCCTGCTTTGGATCCCCTGTCCCCGTCTCTCTCTGCCCCTCCCTGGCTTGTGAGCACGCTTTCTCTCTCCCTCGCTCTCAAAAATAGATAAAACACACACACACGCTGAAGAAATCTTCGCAGGCCCGAGGGAATAACGAGGTGTGAGCTTTTCGGTGGCTAACTGGCAAAAGTCGTCACCTCCCTGAGCCTCAGTTTCCTCACCTGTAAACCGAGGGCAGCAAACCACCTGCTACTGGGCTGCTGGCAAGGAGGCTGCTCAGACCTCCTGCCCTCCCCCCTTGTGGGGTTCTGAGCAAGATGATAACAAGCTGACAACCTCAAAGGGCTTTGAAAACCACAGGATGCTCCCACCTAAGGGGAGCCAGTGACTCCCGGGCCTGTTTTCATGACCTGGCAGAAAACGTCCCAGCCAACGGAAGCCTTGTTTTTTCCTCTGGGGGCAGAGGCCTCCTCGGTCTCAGGCCTGAGGTCTCAGGCTACCTGACGCGAGGCTTCTGTCAGCCCCAGAACCCGCTTGTGGTGCGGGGTCCCCGAAACCCCTCACGCCTTTAGGTGAGACCACCATTCCCGTAAACGAAGCGGCCTGTGTGATCCAGGCCCGAGCCGGCCCGGCTCTTTCCTCCTCTCTCCCCTCCCAGGACCAAGAGCTCAGGAAATCGCAGGCTGGGAAGCTGCTGGAACATCATTCAGAGAGGGGAAGCTGACCCTCCCCGGCTCACCCCACACACCTGAGCACCCCAAGTGCCAGCCACCCCCCCCCCCCCACACACACCCGGGAGCCCACTTTGCTCGGGCTGGACAGAGGCTCCAGCTGTTCACTGGCCAAGATAGTGCACGTTTACTAAAGACTCAAGAAATCTTCGGGGGCGCCTGGGTGGCTCAGTCGGGTGAGCGTCCCCCTCGGGCTCAGGTCACGACCTCGCGGTTTGTGAGCTTGAGCCCCACTTCTCTCTCTGTCTCTCGCTCACTCGTGCACGTGCACGCTCTCTCTGTCGGTCTCAAGAAAATAAAAGTACGTGAAAAGAGGAATACACAACATTCAGTGAAAGAAACCAAAATGAGAGAAAAAATGTGCCTAATAACAGCATGCTCTGCAGCGCCATTTAGGTAAGTTCAAAACCAGGCAATATTCTTTGCGGGGACGGAACATCTCTGTCTCCCGACTGGGGTGGGGGGAGGGGGGTGGGGAGGGGGGTGCCCTACATGAATCCAGGTAGGTGGTAGCATCTCACAGACCCACACACCGAAGACAGTAAACGCCCCGAAAGCTGGTAAGAGCTGAATGAGACCACAGTCATTTCCTGGCTTTGATAATGAACCAAGCTCTCCTGAGGGAGGAGGCTGGGTAAAGGGTAGAGGAACTTTCTATGGTTGCTTCTGTAACGTCTTGAGAGGCTAAGGCAACTTCAAGACAAAGCTGGTTTTTTTTTTTAATTTAATTTTTTTTTAATTTTTTTTTTAACGGGAGGCCCCCACACCCGTGACCATCTACCACCACTGAGGACAGTGCTTCGGGGGACGGGCTGAACACCCGGCCTGAACTCCCTGCATACCCCTGAACCCGCCGCTGAACTTCCCTGGGCCTCAGTGTCCTCACTCACAAGTCAGGAAGTTGAACCCTCTTCAGGCTACAGACTTAAAAAAAAAAAAAAACACAAAAATGAGGCCAGTGCTCCGACCCTCACCCTCGCCTTCACTTGCGAAAAGGGGAATAAATAGGTTTCTCAACTGGTGTCTTTCCTGCCGTGCCCCAGGGGAGCCTTCCTGTGGGGTCTGGAGCTGGGAGAGGCTGGGAGAGCCCAAAGTGGGCACACAGAGGCTCGGGACATGGAGGATGCCTCCGGAATTTTTCCAGAAGATCACCACTTCCTGACTGTATTAGCTTCCTGTTGCTGCTGTAACAAACTACCACAAACATCGGGACTTACAACAACATACATCTGTCCTCTCCCAGTTGTGGAGGTCAGAATCCAGCACTGGCCCCTCTGGGCCTCTCCCTTTCTCCTCCCTGAAGAGAGAGTCTACCAGCTGCACCCGCAGAGAACGCTTCCGGAACCCAGTGGGACCCCCTGCCCTGAGAAACGCTCGGGGACACTTCTTTGTGCCCTGTCCCACGTGGTGGCACCCTGGCCCTCTCCCCGGGTGTCCTCCCAAAGCCCGGACACTCGGCCCACCCCGCAGGGGCGTCGGTACGTTTCAGCTGCTCTCAGGCCGAGGGCGGCTGCCGGGAAGCGGCTGTTGCCCACGCCCGGCCCGGCCTCCGTGCGAGCAGCCAGGGCAGCGAAACAGGAGGCTGGAGGTGGCAGGGGCCGCAGAGGCCGGGGAGGCGCGGGGGCAAGCCGGGCACGTGATTCCCGCCTGCGGTTCTCAGGGGAAGGGTGAGCCCGGGGAACGGCGAGCAGGGGCCCCAGGAGCTCCGCTGGGGGGGGGGGGGGGGGATGGGAAGGGGCTCTGGCCCTCCAGCCCCCACCCCTCCGTGGCTCCGGCCCAGGGCCTCCCCGCCCCCGTCCCATCTCGGGGGAGAAAGTGAGGCTCCTCGCCCTGCCAAATTCCAGTAATGAATCCCACATTCATTCCACCCTTTCTGCCGTTGGAAGCTCTCCCTCCAACCTTCCGGGCTCGCTCTGAACAGCTGGCCTGCAGAAGTCGGTGGGATTAAATATGCGGGGTGGCTCGAGGTGCCTGTGCAGAAAGCCTGTTCTCACTGCATCCCCCCACCCACCCCTTCCTCCGAAGAGGCCTCTCATTCCTGTCCTTTTCCCTGGGAAAAGCCACAGGGGTGGCGGGATCCAGGGTTAACTCTTTGCTGCCCGCCAACTTCCTGCCGGCGAGGTTGCACTCCCTCCCACCACGCCGGTCCCCTGACCCTCGTGCGTAAAAACGCACGCGTGCGCGGTCAAGGCCGCGCGTGAGAACACACACACCGGGTGGGCACAGCGCTTGCCTGCAGCCCGGCCTCCGAGCCCCGGCCCTGCCCCAGGGGACGGGGTGCGGGCTGCGGTCCCCTGAGAGGGTCACGCCTCACCAAGGACACAAAGGCAGGGGGCTCACGGGGCACCTGGGTGGCTCAGTCGGTTAAGCGTGCGGCTCTTGATCTCAGCTCAGGTCTTGATCTCATGGGTCATGAGTTCGGGCCCCGCATCGGGCTCTGCACGGACGGTGCGGAGCCTGCTTGAGATTCTCTCTCTGCCCCCTCTCCTCTTACTCTCTCTCTCTCTCTCTCAAAATAAATAAATAAACGTTAAAAAAAAAAAAAAAGGAACAAAGGCAGGGCTCAGGAGCAAACGTGCTCAGATGCCCACGGTGCCTCTCTGGCAGTCTCCCACACACACACAACGTACCTGAGCTGAAGGCCGCCCAGTGACCGAGTGAGGGACAGAGGTGGGAGGCCCAAGGACACCCTCAAAACCGTAAAGGATCCAATGACGAATAGCTGTGGTCGTTAGCCCAAAGGGTGTCTGCCTCCCTCAGGTGCCCCATCTTTCTGGAATGATGTGTGGGGAGACTGGGCTTCGCTGACCTGTGTACCCGGCCCCACCCCAAGGATGGGTCGTTCCACCTCCAAACAGGCAGCCACTTAAGGGGAGGCCACAGAACCAGGGCCTGGGGGCCGGGCCTCCGGCTCGGCCACCAACCTGCTGTGTGACCCTGGCCAACTCTCACCGCCCCTCTCTTGGCCTCACGGTCTCCGCCATAAGGAGAGAGAGTTAAGTAAGAGGTCCGAGGAGGTACGTCAGGGGCTCGGGAGTCAGGCTTCCGGGAGGCAAACCTTCCCTCCGTGACGCCCACTTAGCTGTGTGACTTTGGGCAGGTTACTTAATCCCTCTGCCTTGAGCTCCTCGGCTGTGAAATGGGAATACTGACAGAACTGACTTCACGGCACGGATGATGGGATTAAAGGAGGTGCGTATGCCAGGTAAAGCGCCCTCAGGCCACGCGGAGTCCCAGGGCAGCCCTGGTCACCATGAACGGACCCCCACGCCCCCGTCCGCGTGGTCGGGGCCCCGTCCCTCCTCTGCAGCTCGAGGCCCCAGCCCACAGAAGGTGCCGCCCTCCCCGCCTGCCTCTCTCCCTTCGGGTGAGAGCAGCGGAGAAGCTGGAAACCGGCCTTAGTCCCCAGTGACCAACCACCCCCCTGAGTTAGGAACCACGGAGGCCCCAGGCCACCACCCTCCGTCCACACTCGAGGACGGTGAAAGATCTCCTTGTCGTCTTCGAAACCACTCCTCTCCCTCCCTCCTCCAGACGCGCCTTAGCTTCCTGCACGAGAGCCAACGCCGACCCTCAAGGCCGGCCAGGGGTGGGGCGTGGGGAGCCCAGGAATACCTGGGACTCGGGGTTTCGCGGAACCAGGTGCTGCTGGGGCCACCCGCCGCCCCACCCCCGCCCCACCCATGGCTCCCTCGCGTCGTGTTCCTTTGCCTTTTCTGCCCCCTCCCTCCAGCTGAGGACGGGGTGAAGGTGGCCCAGGTGGGCAGAGGGGAGGGGAGGGGGTGGGGGGACAGCCGCCCAAGGGCCTGGGCCGGTCTTGCCTCCTCACTGCGAGGCCCTGTTCTAGGGAGCCTTCCACAGAAAGCAGGCCGGAGAGGAGCTGCCTGGATGGGGGACGAGGAACCCTGCCTGTCCCAGGGAGCGTGGGGAGCACGCCTGCGAACCCCCAGCCAAGGGGCCCCCCCCAAGTCGAAAAGCACGACTCTCAGACCCACGCAGACGGGCAGCGGCTCAGTCCCGCACTGTCCCGAAACCCACAAGCAGGCGCAAAATGTCTGGTTTCTCGAGAGCCAGAGGACGAGGGGACCCCCCCCACCCCCACCCCGGGGTCGGGGGAGGCCCCACACAAGCTCTGCTCGCGGCGGGCGGAAGGACTTAATTAGTACCATACGGCGCCGGAGGGAGGGGGCAGGAAAGGAAACCAGCAGGAACACGAAAGGCGGGTGGGGGACCAGGAAAGGGCAGGGCGCACCCCCGGCCAAGCCTGCAGAGAAGGGGACGCAGAGGGGCAGCCAGGCCTCCCCTGTCCCCCGCCCCCCTGCGGATTCTCCCCAGCGTGGGCAGCTACAGCCTGTCCCTGGGACGGCTGGATCTGGCTTGGAGGTCAGGCCCCGGCCCAGCCCACCCTCTCCGGCCAGAGCGCCAGTGCCCCGGGCCGCAGCTGCTGGTTTTCTGGCATGGAAGGGGTGGGGGTGGGGGGGCTGGGCTGGCGGAACCCGTCCCGCCTCACCCGCTCACCTGGTCACCAAGGACTGGCCCCGCGGTGGCCCGTCTCTGCTCAGACGCCAGCCAGAGTCCGGGGGTCTCTTCCGTGCTCCGCCGTTCAGCCCCACCTGTCCCAGCCGCCCCTGACACCTCGTGGGACACCTCGTGCTCCGGGGCAGGAGCCAGCAGGCCGGGTCCCGGCCGTGACCCGGAGCTGGGAGGCAAAGGCTCGGGGGAGGAAGGGTGCCTGAGGGGGCACCGAGGGGCTGGAGGTGAGGCTCACAGGACAGGCTCTCCTTCCTCCGGACGCGCAGCACCCTGTGACCACGGGCCCAGAGCAAAGCCACACCTGAGGACGGCTGAACGGGGCGTCGCTCGCAGCATCCCCGAGCGGCCTGGCCTCCGGACTTCTCATTTCGGGCTACAGCCGATTCCTGGGCCACTGCGAGGCGGGGGTTCCGTTCCGTGGCCCCGAAAGCCTTCTGCTGGAGCTGCTGAGGCCACAGCGGGGACCCGCGAGGTGACAGGGGGCGAGGCCCCTCCACAGCCGAGCAGTGACACCCTCGGAGAATGAGGTCCCCCGCAAAGGGCCGTCAGCCCGCCACCCGCCCCACCGCCCCTTCTCAGGGCCGAGGACTCAAGCTGCTGGGACAAGGGACTGCAGGGTTGGCCACCTCCCCCTAGAGAACAGTGACCGTGCTCCAGGCGGCGGCTCCCGGCCGGTAACCGTTCCTGCCGCCGCGGCCGTCCCTCCCCGATGGCTTCCGGAGAGAGCATTCCATCTGCGGTGGTCAGCGTCCCGAGATCCAAGAAAATTCTCGGGACGGCAGCTACGAGAAACGCTAACGCCGAGTAAGAGCTTATGAACCGCAAGCTCTGTTCCCAGAGCATCACATGCGTCCCCCACCGCAATCGACTGGCGCCTTCCTGGAGCCTTCTGCGGCTCTCCTCCCCTCCTTCAACGGATCAGGAACCGGATCAGGAACCGAGGCACAGAGGGGCTAAGCAAGTCGCCCCAGGGCACACAGCGGGAGGGGGGTAGGAGCCGCCCCTCCCCCTCCCCTGCTCGCCTGGCAGGGACCCGCTGAGGACGGGGCGGTGGGGCAGCCGGGGCCAGTCCCTGGTGTCCTCGTGTCCCACCCGGAAACCCCAGTCCTCGGCTCCGGGCCTGGCCCCTCAACAAATGACAGCCTGATGACAGAGAAGGGCAATGGGGACAGAACACACCCAAAGTGCCCATGACCCTGACGGGGACAGTGAGGTGATCCGCTCTGAGGCCTCTGCTCCTCTGGATGAACTCACCCGTGTCTCACTGAGCTCTCCTGAGTCTTTCTATGAGCCCATTTTACAGAAGGGAACAAAGTACCTTGGCCACGGCCGTGCCGCCAGGAAGGTCACTCGGCCCGGCTCTGTGGCCACACTCTTGCTTGTGCCACTCACAGACAACCCCGCGGGATGACGGGAGACGGCATCCGAGGGGGTTCACTCCTCGCCCGCTGCCCCCGCCAGGGGCCGAGCCTCTGCTGAAAGCCTCCCCGGCCTGTTCGTGAGTCCCGCCGGCCCCAAAGGTGGTTTTGGACCGGCCGTGCCCTCCTGGAGCAAGCGGGCGCAAACCCGTAGAAGCGCCAGACGCAGGCAGAGGGAGGAAACCCCCCCAGGGGGGGAGGCACTCCCGTATGTGGCAGAAAGAGGCGTCAGACCCCGTTTGGACTATTTTTAAAAAGTCATTTGTATTAAGCATACGGGGAGGGAAACAGCCTGGAAGAAAATGCCAGCCGTGCTTTATTATTTCCTTCTGATGCAATCGTCAGTGACGGTTTTCTCTAGAGTGTTCCAATTTAAAAATTGCCTTTGCCATGAGTTGGCATAATTTTTAAATAGCGAGAAATACGGGTTGTTTTCAATCAGGAAGGCAGATGCGTCTTAGCTTCTCAGCAGCTCCCCCTCCGTCGGCACCCAGGCTCCGCCAGCCCGGCACACGGAACGTTCCAAAGAGCTGTCAGCCGGGCCCTGGGCTGGGTCTTCCCCAGACGGCTCCGAGGGGCCGGGTCCCCTCGCCTCCGCGTGCAGGGCTGGGTCCGGGACCCCCCGGTGGGACGTGTGGTGGGGGCTCCACAGGCCCTGCCATGAGGTCACTTCCCGCTGGGCTGCAGGGATCACGTGACTTCAACTGGAGTTTAAATCAACACAGCTCTGCCTCATCCCCAGCCTGGTGGGGACCCCCCCCACCCCGCCCCCGCCCGGCGTGACAACCCCCAGGACAAATGTTGGCAGGGAGGGAAGCCGCTGCGGGTGTGACAGGACAACTCTGCTGTGTCCAGGCCTCTCCGGGGACTCGAGGCCTCCACTGCCCCCTACCGACCAGCCACCATCCAGGGAGGAAAAGGGGGTGACGTGCCCACGGGGGCTGCGGGCCCATCGAGGCAGGGAGCGGAGCTGGGGGCACGTGGGACCAGGAGGGTAGTCTCTCACGCGGGTCGGCTCCTGCCTCCAAAAACGTCACTGTCCCCCTTCCTCGGCGACAGAAAGAGGCCACCCGGGACTGAGCACCCACTTCTCCCAGGTGAGAAAAAGACTGCCTATGTTGGACACCCACGGAGCGAGCACCAGGTCTGTCCCCACGCAGAGGACAAGGTGCACTCCGACAAAGCCCAGAAGCACCCACCCCCGAGCCCGTTCCCGGAAACGTGTCGGGAAAGGATCTGACAACCGTGCGATGCGGGAGGCGGTTGGGGGGGGCGGGGGAGGGGGTCACAGTTCTCAGCAGGGAACCTCCCAGTGACCGTCCCGCTCAAGGCCAGCACGGGACCAGCTCCCACGGGCCCGGCAAGGCGCAGCCACAGTCTGAGGGGCGAGGGAGCTGTGAGACCCGGTGGGAAGGAGGGCCAGCACTCTCACACCTCTGGGTCAGCCCTGGGCAGGCGCTGTGACGTCCCAGCCTCACTTTCCTTCTGCAGAATGGGGAACAGGCGTTTACATCCGGGGCAAGACCCAGCTCCCTGGCAGGTGGTTCGCTCCACCGGCGGCCGGCATTACCAAGACTGGCCACAGCTCCGGAGGCAAACCCCGACACGGAGTGGGTGCCCGAAGCCTGGCCCCCAAGCCTACCCCGTCCGCTGTGTGGCCCCGGGCACACACCCCTCCCCTCTCTGGACCTGAGTTCCATCGGTTCTCGGGGGCTCCGGGATGACGCCCGCGGCCGCCAGCCAGCACGAAGTAGGAACCCGAGCGACGGAACCCCACCAGCCGGAAAGCACTCCCTCCCTCGGTGACCCCCACGGCTCCCCCTCCTATGCTCAGAGGCTTCCGGCATTCTCCCCTCCAGCACGGCTGTTTGCACTCTGGGCTCTTGCTGAGTGACTTGGGTCAGCGCCCTAACCTCTCTGGCACACGACCGCCGTGCCTTGTCAACCGCCCGGCCTGCACCAGTCACTGAGTTAGCTGGGCCTGCGGGGCCACCCTGCCCAAGCTCCAAAGTGTAAGGCCAGAACTTACACCTCATTTCCTTGCCAATGTCCCACTCTGGCCATGCAAAGGCCCTGGGGTGAGAGGTCCAGCTGGAGTCCTGGCACTCCCTGGTACGTGCTGTGTGACTACAGACCAGTAACTCAGCCTCTCTGTGCCTCCTCGATTGCTATGAAGGTTACAAGAGAGGCCTGCAGAGCTCTGAGCCCCACGGCCTGCACATCTGACACCCATGATGCCAGCAGTGACAATGAACAGATCAAACCAAAATGACCTGGGGACGGGGCACTGGTCCGACAAACCCAGGCTGCTCGGGACGCTCGGGCCCGATGAGCAGAGCTCCAGCAGCAAGCAGGGCAGGGCCTGAGTACCGTCCCGGTCCCCTGGTCTCCCCCTGCTCTGGCACTGACTGCCCCCTGGGCCGTAACTGGCTCCGATGGGTCTCCTGCCAGGGGCAGAGGCAGGGGCAGGGGCAGGCAGGCAGGCAGAGAGTGGGGACCCCCGACCTGAGGCAGACACCACCAGTCTAGGGCAGAAGTCTTCCCTCCCGACCTCGGATCCTCAAACACAGGTCTTCCAGCAGCCAGGACCGCGGGACGGGGGCCAGCCCTGCAAGTGAAACACACCCACCGTGCCAGGCCGGGAGGCGGGGTTGGGGGGCGGGGGGGGCTGGATGTCTCCGGGATCACATGGCCAGTGTCCAGCAGGGCTGGGTTAACCCTGCAACTTCTGGCTCCGAGCCACAGACAGCTTTGCTCCCCACACGGACCACAGAGGGCACGTGGACGTGTCCCCCGGATGGATGCGGGCAGGTGGGGGACAGAGGGACAGGTAGGTGGGCAACCGAAAGGGCCTGCGCGGCGTCGGGTGAGGGCTGAGGGACCCCAGTCGGAAGTCTGGCCCGCCCCTGCGCGGAGGGGGCCCTCGGCCAAAGCGAGCGCTCGGTCCATTCCCGGAGCGCGGCCCCCTCCCTGCAGGCTGCTCCCGGCACGCCACCCTGCCCGGAGCAGTGCCGACCCGCGCCACGTGACCCAGCCTGGGAAGACGGTCCCAGATGTGGGAGGTCGGACCCGGGACCGAGTGTGCGGGGGAACCCAGCTGCACAGGAAGCTGGGCCAGTGGCCTCCGGAAGCCTCCAGGCTTCGCAGTCCGGACTCCCAGGGTCTGCCGCTGTGGGGCCCTCTCCTGCCTGTGGCTCAGAGCCCCGACCTGGACCCGTGGGCTCCAGGGGTCCGGGAGGGAAGACGTGGCCTTGTCCCCGGGGTGGCTGGCTGCCTACCACCGGGGAGTGAGCCTCTGGCCGCAGCCCCTGCCCCTCCGGGCCCCAGTTCAGCCACAGCGACACCGCCCTGGGGCTGCCCTGACAGGGAAGGGACCTCTCTGAGCTGCCTGAGTGGCACAGAAGCCACGCACGAGTTACAAACCCGCCGGGGCTCTGGGGTCTAACAGCCCCCGTGTTCAACTTCAAAGCCAGGGTCTGCCACATCCAGCCGTGTGACCTGGGGCGTTTTTCAACCTCTCTGTGCCCCAGCACCTTCTCGACAACAGTAACAGTAAGTGTTCGCTGAGGTTGCCGTGCGGATCCGTCCCACGAGGCACGTGAAACTCGGGGCTCTAGCCCTCGGAGCGGTCACTGTGATTGATGGCATCTCAATAAAGGCTGGGAGGAGAATGACAGCCTCCCCACTGGGTCCCTAAAATGGAAACAACTCAGCTCTCAGAGCAGCAGAGCTCCAGCCAGGGGCGGGCGCCCAGGTCCCGGTTCCAGCCAGCTGTCGCCTTGGAGAACGCTCCCCACTGCTCCGTCAAGGGCCGGCGCCACCCTCCAGGGTATCTCCTGGCTGGCACCTGCTTCCAAAGCACTCATCGGGACTTTCCAGATCTTTCCTCCTCTCTCTCTGACCTTCCCCTACTCGGTTACCCCCACCCCCCCCCCACACACACTTTCTTACTCACTCTCTCCTTTCAGTCTTGTTCAAAAACAAATGATCCAGGCCAACTGTGTCAGCTGGCTCCCTGGAAAAGTTCCCCTGTAGCAGGAACATGTGGCGGAGGAGGGACCTTGGGAAGGATTACTCACCGCAGAGTCGCGCTCTCGGGGCGCTGGGGCACTGGGCAGTGACCCAGGCCAGCCTGGCCCCCGCACCCTCCGATTAGGAACTGGCCCGGGGTGGGGGTGGGGGGGGGGCGCATCTCTAGTCTCCTGGGCCAGAGACGCTGCCCACAGTCGCGTGGTCACAGCCAGCATCAAGCCTGCCCCTCTCAGGGTCCCCGCGGTGGGCTCCCGAGCCCCGGGTGGACAATGTGCTCGGAAGGACTAGAGCTCCTCGCGCTTACCCACGGCCTGGCCCAGAGGCAGGTGTGATCTCAGAGCCCACAGCTGTCACCTGGGGCCGACACTGGCGTCCCGACCGAGACCCCAGAGGAAAGGGGAGAGAACTGGAAGGTTCTGGGAGAAGGTTTGCTGCGGTGTTCTTAAACTCCCCTTTGCACAGGCGGCTCTCCCCAGAGGCCCTGCTTCCCGAGGGTGGGTTTGGGCCCAGGAAGCCACACTTTCAGATTCGGAACCGTCCACAGCCTGGAAGGTGGAACTCGGGCCCTGCCAGGAGGTAAGGCAGCAAACGGGCACGTCTTCTGCTTCGGGGGCCCCTCAAACGGATCAGCGTCCCCATCGGCACGTGCGGCCAGGAGCCTGCTCTGAGGGAAGGGCTCTGGGGGGTGAGGACAGCCGGTTTCCCAGGGCTCCCGGCTCACCCCACCTCGCATCCCCAGGCAGAACTCTGGGGCCTACTCCCAAGGCCCAGAGACCAGAAATGAGGGGACCCGAGGACGGACGCTCCCCACCGCCATCCCCAGGGCCGTGCTGACCGGCTGGCCTCCCAGAGAGCCATGGGGCCGTGCTCCAGTCCTGGCCGCTCTGCCCAGTCCCGAGGCGGGCTGCTGAGAGGAGTGGAAACCTGCTGGCTTCTCCACCTGACACTCTCTCTGATGTCCCGAGGGACAGTGCCCAGGGAACAGGGACAGGACCCCGTGCTGCCGAAGGCCACCCTCGTCAAGAGCTGAGCTCAGGGCCCGCGCTCAGGAAGCATCCTGGGGCTCAGCAGGGCCTCTGGAATCATCGTGGAAGCAGCCAGTCCCCGCCACCCACTCCCGCCCTTCACCCTGGCAGGGTCGGGGTCAAGAAAGCTCCCTCCTCGCCCATCCCAGCCCAGCAGGAGGGTGGAGAACTACTCTGAGCTCCAGAACACTCGATAACCCGGGTGAGCCTCTGGAAGCCACCACCGCACGGGACGGAGTGCTCAGGGACCTGCAGGGACAGCGGCTCCAAGGCCTGGGAGCAGACCTGGCAGGCAGGGGGCTGGACTGCAGGCCTCCGTCTCCCGCTGGTCCCAGGCCGGCAGGGGTCTTCTCTCTTTTTTTTTTTCCTAATTTTTTTTAAAAATCTTTATTTTATTTTTGAGAGAGAGACAGCGTGTGAGCAGGGGAGGGGCAGAGAGAGAGGGAGACACAGAATCCGAAGCAGGCTCCGGGCTCCGAGCGGTCAGCACAGAGCCCGATGCGGGGCTCGAACTCACGAGCTGTGAGATCACAACCTGAGCCGAAGTGGGATGCTCAACCCACTGAGCCCCCCAGGCGCCCCCCAGGCCGGCAGGGGTCTTATTTCAGCCCCTCCCCAACCGCAAAGGCACGCCCCCCCACCCACCCCCAACCCAAACTTCCCCCAGACAATTCCGGCAGCACTGGGGCTGGTCTTGTGAGGAGGGGAAGGGGGGGGCAGAAAGACAGGATGGGAGCCGTGGGCAGTGGGCCAGGGCCGGGCCGGGCCGGCCGGGTGGTGGCGAGCAGCCACACGGGGCTCCCTGCAGCTGTGATCCAAGAGAGAGAGAAAGTGGGACTTCCAATCTGTTCCCACTCAAGCCCCTGACGAGTATCTTATTTCAAAACCCAGGGCAGCTGAGGGTCTGGAGGAAAGGGGTGGGGGGGGGGTGGGGAATCCCAGAGCCTCTGCTCTCTAAACGGGGTTTTCTTTCATCATCTCGTGGCGCCTTGCAAAAGAAAGCAGCAAACGGAGGGTGCCGGTCTGGGTTCCTCTGCACCCCAGCCAAAGCTTCCGGGCAGGGACCCAGCTTCCCGCCCCGCCCCCACGACTGCTGCCCGCCTCCCCCGCCAGTTCAGCAGCCGGGCTCCCCCAGGAGCCGAATCCACACTTAGCTGCGGGGGGGGGGGGGGGGGGGGGGGGGGCCCTGAGGCCAGGGGCTAGGGTCTCTCTGACTTGAGGTTCTAATCTAGGAAATGGGATAAGGAGAGTCACTATAGCCGGAAACTAGCCTTACCCCGCTGGGATGGTTAGGTGACCGTCAATGGATTGGCCACCCCCGCCCCCAGCGGAGATAAGGATGTGGCTAATTGCTGAGACAGGGATCCGGACCTCCAGGGCCAGAAGACTCTTCCAGTTCTGAGTCCCATCCCGTCCCATCCAGAAAGGAGGGGCTTGTGCCAGATGGACTGCCTGGGGGTGGGGAGGGAGGGGCAGGGATGTGCGGGAGGGAGTCGAGACAGGGAGGATCCTTCCAGGACAGTGCGTGCGACCATGTGACCGGAAGACTCCGAATGCCGCCCACCCCCTCCAGCCCCCAAAGACTCCTCTGGACACCGAGGCTGAACATTCCCAGACCTGCTGGGTCCCAACAGAATCGGCCACCGCTGCAGCCAAGCGTCTCCCGGGCTTACGGGCAGGGGGGGCGGGGGTGGGGGGGCTGCTGTCTAACGTGGGTGGAAGGGGTGGGGAGGGCAGGCGCCAGGGCCAGGGTGGCTGGGGGCCCACACCGCCCACGGAGAGCAGAGCACCAATCCCCTGCCAAGAACACGCACGCACAATAGGCAGGGATTTGGGCAGAGGGAGACTTGCTGCTAAATTAAATCTCGGGGAACTCGGCTTCTAACTCTCGGAGCTGGGCCATCGCCCCAGAACACAATGTCCATTGCTGCTAAACCACGGGCAACACGGGAGGCTGGCTGTGAGGTCGGCCTCTGTGAGCACAGCAGACAGAGCAGCTGTTACTCCTCCGTAGAAGCAAAAGGAAGTGGCCGAGGCTCCCCCGGGGGCTGCCACGGGAAGAAGAGGGGGGGGGGCCCCCAGGGGACGGAGCAGGGTCCGCCCTCTCCCCCTCTCCCCGCCAAGCCCCACACCACAAACCCACCGCACCGGCCCTGCCGCAGCCAGCCCGGACTCACCTGGTGCGGGTGCAGGGGCCGAGGGCCTGGAATCCAGGCTGCGCTGGAGGGTCTGTGGCTTTGGGGCCTTATTTCAGGAGGTGCCTCGAACCCTCGGTAACCTGAGCTCTGTGTGACAGGGGCTGCTGCCTCGCCGTGCGCCCTTCCTATCGGGCAGCAGACAGGCATTAGTCAGCAGGCCGGCAGGCAGGGAGCCACGGACCTAAGGGAGGCCTTCCCTTCGACCAGAATGAAGGGAGGATGGGGATCACCCTGAGGGTGAAAACAGAGCCCCCCCCCCCCCCCCCACCGCCTTCCCCCTCGGGCTGGGCTACTGGGCCCTGCAGAGAAGCCGACGCCGCCCCCGGGGGCGCGGGCAGGGATCACACCCTGACTCAGGCAGGCTCTGGGGTGGCCGGTGACTACAGGGACCGTGGGTGTCGCGTCCCTTCTAGACTCAGTTGCGGTCCATGATATCATCCTCCCCACCGGCTCGCCATCCCTGCGCACAAGAGGGAGCCGACCCCCCCAATTCTGCAGGACCAGGAGGCTACGTCTGCCAGGTGTGACCCACCTTAGGGGAGGAACAGAGAGAAAACCACCGCAGCCCAAGCCCCTCTGTCCAATCAGCACCCTCCTCGCGGCCCCCCCCCCCCCCGGGGTCGCCTGTTTCTGCCCACCGAGAAGTAGGGCAAAAGCAGGGACGGACAGAGGAAATGTTTCTGGAGACGGTGAGTGAGCACAGCAGCTTCCGGGCTGGGAGAAGCTCAGAGGCAGGGAGGGGCTGTCCTGCCTCCTAGCGGTGGTCTCCAGGGTGACGGCCCCTCCAGAGCGGGTACACAGATGTGCCCTGGTCGCACGGTGTAACCGTACTCAGCCGTAGAAAGGGACGAAGTTAGGGGCGCCTGGGTGGCTCAGTCAGTGGAGTATCTGACTTCGGCTCAGGTCACAATCTCGCGGTCCGTGAGCGCGAGCCCCGCGTCGGGCTCTGTGCTGATGGCTCGGAGCCTGGAGCTTCGGACTCTGTGTCTCCCCCTCTCTCTGCCCCCTCTCCCCACCACTCACACTCTCTCTCCTTCAAAAATAAATAAATAAATAAATAAATAAATAAATAGGAAAGAGATGAAACTCTGATCTGTGCTACGGTGTGGATGAACCTTGAACACATTAGACAGAGTGGAGGAAGCCGGTCATAGAAAACCACCTGCCGTATGGTCCTATTTCTAGGCAAAGTTCAGAACAGGCAGATTTAGACAGAAAGGCCCGTTGCCGCTTAGGGCTGGAGAAACGGGGGTCGGGGTGATGGCTAAAGGGGACAGGGATTCTGTCTGAGGCGACGGAAATAATCTAAAATGGACCGCGGCCATGTCCGCACAACTTTGCGGATAAAACCACAGAGAGGTGCCCTTTGGATGAGTGCCCTGCGGGGCATGTAAACCGTGTCTCAAGAAAGCTGCTTTAAAAGAAATAAGAAAAGCTCTCCCCACCCAAAAAGAGAAAAGAACAGAAAATCCCGAGAGTGCGGCCAGGCACAGTAAAGGTAGGAATCACTCCCGCGAAACGCTGCGTTTTTATACCCCCCCACACACACGTTCATCGAGCCACACATCCGCGTGTCCCGGTCGGTGGTGTAAAATGTATTTCTTCCCAGGAGCTGCAGCCCAAGAAAGTTTGAAAGGCTCTCTCTGGGCAACACCAAACTCACGATTCCTGAAACCCTGGCCCTTCACCTGCCTGGACCACTCTGCCCCCTCCGAGACCCGGGGCCCCCATCACCACCCCTGAGAGCTCTGCCAGCAGGGTAGGGGGCTCTCTTCCCCCGGCAGGGGGGGGTTGCTGTGGTCCTCTGGACTGGTCCCTCCTGGAAACCTGGCCACGCTGCACGGCTCCCATTTCAGAGGGAGGATCCCCGGGACAGCGGCCACATCCAGCGGTCTCTGCCCCTTGCCTTCTGTGAACAGCGTCCGGCCTGGGGAGGGGCCGAGGTGCACAGGGTGATGATGCCAGACTACTACCTTTGAAACGTCCAAGAGGTTTTAAATACCTCAAAGGATGATATTTTAGTGTGGGGAGAGAAAAAGGTATAAAATAAGAGAAAAACCAAGAATTCAAACGAGCCCACGGAAAAAGGCTCCTTAAGGTTTTTAAAGTACAAGGGCTCCCACGAAAATATCGGGCTCAGATGGTTTCACCGGTCAGTCCTCTCTAAGTTATAATACAGAGACGACCGTGCTGCTGTTCGAAACGTTCTTAAATGTTCCAGGACGCAGAGGAAGAGAAAAACACATCCAAATTATTGTGGCTGAGCCAGAGACACACGGACACTAAAGCTGATAAAAATAGCATGCACACCCCCCACCCCATGCGGCCCGGGGACCAAGCTCACGTGGATACATCCGTGCAAAACCGCATGTCCCTGGCTCGCTGTTTACCCCCCAATAAATTCCAACGGATGAATGACGTCCGTAAAGACAAAACCATAAAAGTGCGAAAAGAAAACCTGGACGGACTGTTTTCTAGAATTCTGGAATGCACAACGCCTCTAAGCAGGGCATAGATCCCAACAGAGAAAAAAATAATAACAAGAAGAAGAAGAATGCACTTGACAAACCTACGGGTTAAAAACCTCTGTTTGGAGGATGAAAGAACACGCTATAAATAGAATCGAAAGTCAACAACTGGGAAAAAGCCCTCAGAGCAGCTATAGTAAAGGTGCACGAGGGTCTCTTAAGAAAATGTCAACCTAAGGGCGCCAGGAGGGCTCAGTTAAGCCTCCGACTTCGGCTCAGGTCACAATCTCGCGGTCCGTGAGTTCGAGCCCCGCGTCGGGCTCTGTGCTGACGGCTCGGAGCCTGGAGGCTGCTTCGGATTCCGTGTCTCCTCCTCTCTCTGCTCCTCCCAGGCTCATGCTCTGTCTCTCTCTGTCTCTCAATAATAAATAAACGTTAAGGGAAAAAAAATTTTTTTTTTTTAAAAAGGAAAATGTCAACGAGAGAAGGATGAACAACCCGAGTGGGGCCAAGAAGGAACCAAGGGCAGGAATGAGCCGCTCACGGAGAACCCAGGGCCCTTGGTCTGTAAACGTGGGAGAAGACGCTGCCCTTCCCATGAAGAGAGACGTACAAAATAAAACTGCGGTCAGCCCGGGGCGCGGGCACAGAACCTCTCTGCTACTGGCAGTAAAAACCAGTGTGACTGCTCAGAGGCCAGTTTGGCCACACAGATCAACGTCTTATTTAATTTTGTTTTTTAGTAAATATTTATTTTTGAGAGAGAGAGAGAGAGAGAGAGAGAGAGAGAGGGAGCGAGCAGGGGAGGGGCAGAGAGAGAAGGGGACAGATGATCTGAAGCACGCTTAGCAGAAAGCTCGACGCGGGGCTCGAACACACGAACCCCGAGATCCTGACCTGAGCCGAAGTCGGACCATCCACCGACTGAGCCACCCAGGCGCCCCACGGATCAACCTTTTAATTTTTTTCAAATTTTTTGTAGCGTTTTATTTATTTCTGAGAGTGTGAGCGAGAGCGAAGTAGGGACAAGAAGGAGAAGGGAACAGAAGACCCAAAGTAGGCTCTGCACGGAAAACAGAGAGCCCAACGCGGGGGCTCGAACTCACGAGCCGTGAGATCATGACCTGAGCCGACATCTTAACCGACTGGGCCACCCACCCAGGTGCCCCACAGATCAACACTTAACATGCACACATCCCGTGGTGCCGAAATCCCACTCCTGAAGTCGGACAGCCCGCTGGGCACAAACAGAAACGTGAGTGTGTTCATGGGAGCCTCGCGTCTCACGGTGAAAAGCCGGGCGGGGACGGGAGGAGCGGAGCGGCCGGGGACCAGCGGCGGGTCGGAGGGACTTGTTGGACCCAGAGACACAGCATCGGGAAAGCGGAGCGATAAAAAGCCAGGGGCAGGAGTCTGATTTCACTTGTGTTTTCAGAAAGGGTCTATGATATTCACACAGACTTCCCTCCACACGTGCGCCAAGCCGAGTGACCATCTAAAGGGGCAAATCCCGGAAAGACGCTCGATGCGCCCCGCCGAGAACACGGGTGGTCCTGGGGACGAGGGTGGGGAGGCGGTGTCCAGAAAGACCAACTTCCTTCTCAGATCTCCCTGTGATCGCTATTTCCCGTCTTCGAGCCCCGGCCGTGCGCCGCTCTCGGGGACACGGAGAGGAAAGGGAAGCGGGGCCCGCCTTTGGTCTGCGTTCGTGTGCTTGTTCCACAAAAGCCTTCCGGGGGCTGGGCCCGTGCTTGGCCATCTTCCCCCCACACCAGTGGCCAAGACCCCCCGCAGGGGAGTCTCAGCGCTCAGCCTTCTACGCTTCCAAGTCGGAACCTCTGGGGGTCACTTTGGAAGGAGGGGGGACGGCAGCGGAGGGAATGGGCAGGGGAGGCCCAGCGTGGGAGCGCCGTGCCCGCCCCTTAACGAAATCGCTTGTCTCCCCGTCCACCGCTCAGCGAGCTGGAAGCTCCTTCCTGGGCACCAGCTGCTTGCTCACCAGCTACAAGCCAGAGCTCCAGCTGCCCCTGGGGTTCCGGGGTGGGGAGGCGGGGGTGGGGCACCAGTGATGCCCACGGAAAGCCCCGGGGTCAGGGAAAATCAGAGGAGACCCAGGGAGAGGAAGTCACATCCCGCCCAGAGAAGAGGCCGCGTGACGCTCCTCCCGCGCACCGGGCCCCGCGGGGGACCGCGCGAGGCCGGCGGGAACCGAGCGGCCTCCTCGAGGCCAACCGTCAGAACCCGGCTTCTGGCCGGGGCTGCCCACGCTCCAGGGCACCAGGTGGGGGTCTGAGGGTGCCCCTCCGGCGCTCAATGTGTCCTCTGTCCCTGCCGCACAGAGCGTGGCTGTCTGGCACGGGCACGTCCCCCAGACAGCGGCCCCATTGTGCGGACCCCGGCTCGCGGCAGCTGTCCTGGGCCCGGGAGGCTGAGGACGCAAACAGTTCCTCTCCCGGCAGCTTCCCGGAACGAGCACCCGGGAGGCCTCACCCGGCACCATGTGTCTGGAGCCCGGCTTCCGTCCCGGGGGCCCCGCCGGGTGGTCAGGGCCACGGCCCCCAAATGGGGAAGAGCTGGGCCCCGCCCCCAGCGCCTGCCTCCCTGCCCAGCCCGCCCGCCCCGCAGCTGCGCTCGGCTCTATTTAAGGCATTCCGCAGCTGCTGGGGCTGCATACCCTGCGCGGGCCCTCGATCCTTCTCGGCCCTGGGCTGGGCTTGGCAGACAGCTGGGTGGGCCGGCGAGGGGGGCCGGGTTCGGTCCCCGCAGCCCTCTACTCCGCCTCCCCTCGGAGGGCGCACACCTGGCCCCAGCCGCTGTCACCCTGCACCCGCGTGCCTGGGGACGTCCTGCCTCAGACCTGACGGGAACGGGCTTTGAGAGTGCTTGTCCTCAAAAGGGGGAAGGGGAAAGAGACTCCATCCCGAAAAGTAAGCGGGTGCCCGGATGCTCTCTGGGGCCAGGGCAGGGGCAGGGGAGGAGCCCGGGGCGGAGGAGTCTGCCAGGCAAGACAGCTCGGTGCACACACCCCTACCAGAGGCACGGCCTTTGTCCTGCCACAACAGAGACACTGGGCCCCACGCAGAAGGGCCCAAGGCATGGCGAGAGGCGAGCCCCCTGCGCCCAAGTGAGTCCCTCGACGTTTATCAAGCTCCTACTGTATACCGAGTGCCGGGGTGAAACTTCACCGGGGAGTTCCCGGCCCAGCGTCAGGCCCAGAGTGGACACCCTAGTTGGTGGGGCGTCCTGTAAATATGGTGAGGGAGTCTAGGCAGACTTTGCAGAACCTGGGCCTCTCCTCCCTGATCACACGGCGGTCACCCTCTCCCCCACCTCCCCGCTCCGGGCCCGGCACATTCCTGCCCCTTCACCAGCGGACCCCTCCTCGCCCTTCACACCCAGTCCACACCTCTCTTCTCCTGAAGCCTCCTCTGCCCTGCCTCCTCCGTCCCTGTGTCCCTGCTGGGGGTCCCAGCAACCCCGCGCCTCTAGCCCCCACTGTCCCCTGCAGAGCTGGGGCCCCTCCGTTCGGTCCCAGCCCCTGACGCAGCAGGCAGCCAGGTGCACCGGAAAGCTAGGCAGGTGCAGCCGGTGTGCCAAAAAGCCACGCCCACCGCTAGCGGCTCGGGGACCTTGGTGTCCACCTTCCCCGTGCTCCCCCCCGCCACCCGCCCCGAGCCGAGGACGTTTCTAGATGTTTTCAGTCAGAGAGAAAGCATACCGAGCCCCCAGATGAGCCTGCCCTCCTCCCCAGTTCCACATCCACCATCACAAGCCACGCCTGGCACCACCATGGAGCATGCACGGGCGGAGTCCAAACCCTGCTGCCTCAGGACAGAGGGTCCTCGCTCTTTTGACAAATCAAGAAACTGAGGCTGGGGGCAGGCAAAGTAAAGGCTCAGAACCGCTTGGCATGGGGGGGGTGGAGCCGGGGGGGGGGAGGGGGCGCCGGTCAGGGTGCCTCACCCCCCACCCTGCCCGGCCAGCCCCGTGGCCTCCAATCGGCATCTGGAGACGGCGAAGAACCAGACCCACGAGTGAGGAGCCAGTGCCCGCCTTATAAGGCCACCTCGGGAAAACTTGGCTGGTGTCAGCCGTGGGAGCCAGAGGTGGGTGGTTCCCGGGGGGAGGGGAGGGCGGCGGGGGGGGGGGGTGGGCAGCTCACTGCACAGACACGGTTCTGGGTCCTGCAGCCCAGCCCCACCCAGCGCCACCCAGGCAGACGCAGGGCAAGCCAGGGACCTGGGAGGGGAGGCGAGGCCGGACTGCCCCAGAGACCGAGAGAGAAGCAGAGATGACCGACGCATGACAAGGAGGGCCGGGGGCCAGCAGCCTCCGAAACAAGGAACCCCGTGTGCCAGAGTGGAGCTTGTGAGACCCGGGGGTTCTTGGCTGACCAGGAAAGGATCTGCTTGGTCCCTGCAAGGTCCCACGGGGTCCCCAGGGTCCCTGTGTCTGCCTGCAGGGGGGGCACGAAAACCCATCTCACTCCTCCTACCTTGTTTTCTTGAGCACCTACTAAGTCTATGTCACTCAGGGGGGAAAAAAAAAAAGTTAAAGAAACCCGACAACGGCCTTACTCTCAAATAACCTACGATCTAGTGGGGGGCACGGAGGGAATTCTGAAAAACACAGAGTAAACACGAAGAGGGGGTACCTTTGGGATTACAGGTGAACTTTAGATTCTAACTTGGACATTTTCTGAATTTTAAAGGCAAGGTACGCTGGTAAACTTTTCCATTAAAAAGTCCAGCAGAGGAAAAAAAGGGGGTACAACACAAATAATTAACATTCCAAGCCAAACATAAGACATCACACACACACGCACAGATGCCGAAAGGCATGGGAGTCCAAGGAAGGGAGGCCGCTCCCAGCTAGAGGGAGGGCTTCATGGCAGAGGTGGCGTTTGAGCTGGACTTCGAAGGATGCATAGGAATTCAAAAAGCAGTGATGTGGAGAGGAAGGAGGTCAGGAGTCAGGAGGTCAGGAGAGGGGGCCTGTGGAGGCCACGGAAGGGCCAGAGCAGGAAGAGTTGGGGAGCGGGAGGTCTGAGCTGGACAAGACATTGGGTGGAGTGGAGAGCGGGCCAGGGAAGGCTCGGGCCTGGCACGGATTTCGCCGGTGATGTGCTTTAGGGAGGCCAATCTGGGAGCGACTCAGCTCTGGTCCCAGGAGACCCCGACATGCGCCCAAAGCCACGGCCCAGAGGGTTTCTGTCGGAGCAGGGGACCCCCAGAAGCCGTGCCATGGGTTCCAGGAACACACCTCCACTGGGAAGGCCCTGCCTGCCACCCGGACTTGCCCAGGACAACGAAGAACTCGACATCCGAGGCAGCGCTGGTCAGAGCCAAATTCCCCAGCCCGCACTGGGTGAGCCTTCCTCCTCCTCGCCCAACCTCTCGCCCGGCGTCACTCCCGGGCTCGAGGACCAGGTCACTCTGCAGTGACCTCTGTCGTGCTGTCCTAGGTGGACAGGATCCTCCCAAACTGAGCCATCCGAGCCCCCAGCATCCCGCCTCAGTGCAGCCGCCTGGTCTCACTGCATCGGTCTGGCCCTAAAGGTTCTCACCCTGTGAGCACCGGTCTCGGAGCCCTTCCCCACCCGGCCACTGAGACACAGGTAGGTGGGGCACGGGGCGGGGGGACAGCCACCGGCCTCTGACCCTCCCCACACAGAGCTGGGCCCACCCGCTGCTCTCTGAGGGGACGAGGGTCTGGGCTGCTGACGACATGGCTTTCACACCAGGCTTGGACTTCTTTTTTTTCACGTTTATTTTTGAGAGAGAGAGAGAGAGAGAGAGAGAGCGAGTGGGCGAGAACAGGAGAGGGGCAGAGAGAGAGAATCCCAAGCAGGCTCTGCACGGTTGGCACAGAGCCCCACGCGGGGTTTAAACTCACGAACCATGACTTCGTGACCTGAGCCGCAATCCAGAGCCGGACGCTCAACCGACCGAGCCCCCCAGGCGCCCCAGACTTGGACATTTAAACTCTTTTCCGCGGAGAGAGCGTGCAGTTCCCCAAGTTCCAGGCTCCAGAGCACCTCCGGGCCGCTGCCTTGGCTCCCCGCCTTTGCCTGGTTAAATCCCACTTTCTCTAAAGCTCGGCTCGAGAGGCTGGGGACCTGGGAAGGGCCCCACAGGACCCTCGACTGCTCCACAAGCAGAGCCAGCCGGACCGGCCCCGGTGGCCAGCACAGCCTCTGGGCCGTGGGGCCCGATGACCCAGGGCGGGACCACCTCCTCCCGCGTCCAGCACGAGCTGCCATCAAGACCCACACGGGCCTGGTGCCGACCATGCCCCCAACCACATCCTGCTTGGCTCAGCTGGCCGCGAACACCTCACCCACGGGAGGCAGAGGCCCTGGACCAACAGGGGAACCGCGCCCCAGGCCACTGGGCGTGCCTCTGTTCCGACGCACCAACACCACAGGGACCCAGAGACCGAGAGAGAAGTCTCGGACCACGGGGACACCACAGGGTCCGAGAGAGTGGGCGTGGCTCTGCAGGGTCAGGTTTAGGCGGGCGGGCTGAGGTCAAGTGCTGCAGCAAATTCACGGCCCTCACTTAAAGGCCAAGGGAATCCCCACACCTGCCACACAGTAGATGGGCCGTGGGGACACGAGGCTCAGCGAGGTCAGTCAGGCACAAAAGGACCGAGGACCAACACTGTCTGATTCCACCTGTGTGAGGGAGCTGGGGGAGTCAAGTTCATAGAGACAGAAAGTAGACGGTGGGCGCCAGGGGCTGGGGGAGGGGCACGGGGAGTCAGTATTTAGCGGGCACAAGGTTTCGGTGTGGGAAGCTGAGAAAGTTCTGGGGACGGACGATGGAGCTGGGCCGCACGACGACGTGAACGTTCTCAATGCCACCGAGCTCCACGCTTCACGACGCTTCGAGCAACAGTCGATTAACGTTACGTGCGTTCTACCCAAATTAGAAGCGATTATGATTTAAAAGGTAAATCAAAACTCCAGAACGTTCTGTTTGCCTAACCCGAAGAACACTGAACGCTTCTGAGTTCAGTTCCTGCACTTGGAAAGGGACCCAGCTCTCATGGGGCTTACAGCCCAGCCGGCCCCTGACCCCGTGGGGCCAAATCCCAGGACCAGATGTTCCCAAGCTGGCCCCAGTGAGCTCCCCACGTGAGCAGAGCTTCCGGGTTTGGGCCCCCCGAGGACGGTACCCAAGCCCCCAGCCTCCCTCCCTCACCGGAAGAGCACCCCAAAAGGAGCTGTGGCAGGTATCACGGGGCTCCCTGGCCTACGGTCCCCTCCCTAGCGGCCCTGAGAACCCGGGCACACACAGCCTGGGCGGTCTCGTTTCCCCTTGCTTCTGGCCACGACACCCCTCCTTGAGGAAGAGCTGGAGGGAGCCCCTGCAGTGCGGAACCCAGGAGGGCACCAACCCCTCCCCCCACCCGAGGCCTCTCCCTCCGGCCTGCAGATCTGAGCAGGAACCTGCCTGTCCACGGCCCGGCAGCCACCGGCGTGCGGACGCCCGCGCTTGGGTCCCAAGCCCCTCTGCCCCCCGCGTCCCGACACGAGCCCGTCGCCCCCTCCTTTTCCAGGCTTCCAGACCCCCGCCGGCTGGGGCTCTGACAGCAGAAACTCCACACCACGACACATCCTGACCAATAAAGGGGCCCCTCGAAACCCGGAGGGTCTTTCCAAAGCCAAACGCGAGCCCAGCTTGTGACACCCGGGCCATCCCCAACGGACAGTACCCCTCCGCCAGCCTTGGGACCCCGGCCCGGTGTCTTCCTGGCCTCCAGGGAACCGGGTCTCCACCCACCTGCGACTCACCCCTCCCCCCCCCCCCCCAATTCACAGCTGCTGCCTCCAAGACACCAGGGCAAAGCCAGCTCCCGTCCCCACGCACCCCAACAGCCCCGCAGACTGGCTTTCGCTACTCACCCTCCTGGCTCTTGGGTGGGGCCTCGGCCGCCGGGGGCTGGGGCTTGGGCTCCAGCCTGCTCTGCAGCTGAGACACCGGGGCATGTTCCGAATTCTCCAGGGTCTGGGGTGGGACGGGGGAGGCGGGCACCTCGGCTGGCTTGGGCACCTGGATCTCGACCCTCTTGGGGGCTGCGTCCGAGGTGGGGGCGGCGGGCACCTCGGGGGCCTTGGAGGCGGGGGTCTCCATCCTCCGGTGCGCTGACTCCTGGGGCTTGACTATGGTGATCTCCGTCCTCCGAGGGGCGGGCTCCAGCGTCTTGTGGCCCAGCGCCTCGGCTCGCTTGAGCCCGAAGCGGGACGGCCCGGTGGTGCTGGCGTTCTCCACCTGCTTAGACGAGATGTCGATGGAGATCTCCGTGCGCCGGGACACGGGCTCGGCCTTGGGCCCCGAGAGCTCGACCCTCCGCAGGGCGGCTTTGGGGGATCGCTGGCTGAGGGAGTCTACATGGCGGGCTGCGGGCTCGGCATTCTTCGCACCCAGGTCCTGGAACTTCTGGGTGGAGCTGGCCACCGTGGCCCGGAGCAGGGGGGTCGGGAGCCTCCGGGACGGGGTGGAGTTGGGTGTCTCGGCCTCCTCGACCTCAAAAGATCTTTTCAAGGCTGGAAGACAGAGAGGGGGGACGTGAGGCGTGGACGGCTCGGGAACAGCCAGGAATGTGCTGCTAAGGTAGCTGCGGGCCCCCGGGGACTCTTGCACCCTCCCCCTCCCGGGCACAAAGGGGACAAGCCCCACTCCCCTGGGGGACTCCAAGGCGCCAACAATCACGCACCCTGGGGGAGAGAAGAGGCGGAGCTTGGAGGACACCGGCCCCCCACCCCCACCCCCGTCCGCCATGGCCGCAACGTGGACGTGCCAGCTACGTGTTCTAGAAAGATGTTCTGGCTCAAGGGGACACCGGAGTTCTTTCTCGTCGTGGTCTTCCCTTATCCTGCCCCCAGCACAGACGCCACGGGGCGCAAACCCACCACGACCACCAGCAACCGGGTGGGGGGCACGTACGTCCCCAGCAACGGCAGCCACAACCATCGACCTGTCAGAACCACGACCGCAGTGACATCATCACAGCAGCACGGCATGGACCGCCGGCTCCGGGAGGCCTAATACGGCCCCTAGGCTCACCGTGGGCATTTACTCCTCACGTGACCCTGTGCCCTAAATGCTGCCGTTATCCCCCGGTCCGGATGGGGAAACTGAGGCCGTGGTGCCTGAGCAAGGTGCCCAAAGGCGCGGAGACGGAGCGCCAGAGCCGGAAGACGCGTCCGTCCCACCCCGGGGCACAGGGTTCTGACCACTCGGCTGTCCTGTTTCAGGTAAACAACGGAGCCCCGGCGTGGTCCACGACTCTCTCGATCCTCACCCTCGGACGCGTCGTCGGCCTCTATCCCACACTGCTTGTCCCAGCCAGGGCCCCGTGGGACGCCGGCTGCCCGGCTCCCACCCGCCAAGCCCAGCCGCCCACCGTCTCCGCCAGGACCCGCCGCTCCCTCCGAGGCCAGGGGACGACGGTGCCTGGGGAGCTGCCAGCCGTCCCTGCGGCCCCTGCCTGCGGCCGTGCTCCCAACAGGAACCAGCTGCTCCCGTCACGAAGACCAGAGCAGGAAGGGCCCACAGCGGGCACTCAGCGACCCCAATGTCTCTGCCACCCCTCTCCCCACCTCGCCTCCCCAGCTCCCCAAGCCCGGGGCTTCCTGGGACCCCGCCATTTCCTCCCCGGCCCCCCGCTGGCCCGACAACAGCGATCTGGGGCCATTCTCGGGGGCCCCCCCGCCACGTGTTCCCTCCTCCAAAGTCCTGGACAGCTCTTGTCACTTCCCAGCGGACAGGACTTCCCTCACAGGACAGACACACACAGGCCGCCTGGCCGGCCTGTGCTCCCGACGCGGCCAGAGCTCCGGACTTCTCTCGGGAGAATCTGGAAATCTGGACTTTCCTACGGGCTATCTCCTGATCTGTACACGCTCGCACAAAGGGAAACAACCCCCTTTCAAAAAACACCGTGTGGTCAAACAGGATCACGTCTGCAGGCTGCCTCTGGCCTGAGGTCCAGCCTGTGACCTCTGATTGATAACGTGGCCAAGGGGGCAGGGGGTCCTGTGCCGGAGGGGCAGGGGACGAGCCAGAGCGGGGATGCCAGCATCTCAGCACCCCTCCCCTGGGGGCCTGCCCCCAAGATAACCACGGAGCATAACTGCTCGTTCCAAAAAAGGTCGAGGTGACAAAGGCCAGGTTCAAGGGGGTGTTAAAGTGGCCAGAAAGCCCAGAGGTGGATGCCTGGAAGTGCGACCTCATGTGGGGTCTCCTGAAAGCACCCGGTCTACCCGCGGTCTCCAGGGTACTGTCCACACTGTCCCTGAACGGTGGCTCCTGTCCATGAACTCCCTAGAGGAGGGGTCCACACCCAGCCCACCTGGGCACAAGTATTTTAAGGTGCCCAGGTGGTAATTCCCTGGGGCCGAGCTGGAGAAGAGAGGTCAGGGGGATGGGCCTCGTCCCACGTTGGCCCCAGAACGAGGCGATCCCCTACCTGGGAAGCCCATTTGGAGGTGCCCTCAACCACCGACTCACGAGTTACGACCGCGCACAAGAGAAGCCCTTTCTGACTCAGGCACCGTCCGGGGACAGCGCTGAATTCGAACCCGACCCGCACACAGCTCACCGCTGAGCCGAGTTGGCCCGCTCCCTGCAACCCTCCTCCCTCTGAGGGTCCGCGTGACTCAGTCCTCACGGCCACGGTCATCCTGCACAGACGCACACGCCGTCCCCACCTGCCACCCTCTCCTCTCTGACCGCTCTGTGCTCCCGCGTGGCACATGTCACCCCCTGGCCCTACAGCAGCTGTGTGTTTATCACCCGGCCACGTCACCCACCTGGGTGCTCACCCTCGGAACGGTCCCATCCGGTCCCACCCTGGGCTAGTCCGAGGCCCCAGGAGAAAAGGAGCTGTTGCCACCCGCAGGGCGGCGACTGTCGGAAAACGTGCAGGTCGTTAGGGGTGTCCTTGATGATTTACGCCATCCCCCCCCAAACAAGCTGCCACCGCCTCTGATTTCAAGCCCGCCTCCCCAGCCCCAAAGCCCGGCTGGCTGTCACCTGCCCCGGCCCCGTGCAACTCCCACTTCTCCCCCTCACATCTTGCAGGCCGTGTCACGACTATTGTGACTGGCTTCCGGGATGGGGGAGGGGGCGTGCTTGGGGTCCCTGGAAACATCCTCCACTTTGCAACTCCACGAGCCACCTCCACGACCTTCACGGGCCTCAGGTGCTTCTTCTGCACAACCCGAAGGTGAGACCAGGTCACAGGGTTGCAGCCTGTGGGCACGGGGCCCCGGAGGAGCCCCCATTTCCACCTGAGAAGCTCCACCTGCTCTAAGGTTCTCTGGTGGACCGTGTCCCCCACACGATACGTCCCAGTCCTCACCCCCATAACCTGCGCATGTGACCTTACTTGGGAAGAGGGTCTCTGCAGATGTCATTGAGGTGAGGATTCGAGACGCCAGCATCCTGAATTCAGGACGGGCTCTAAATCCTATAGGTGTTCCTACACAGGAGAGAAGAGGGGGACTTGGGGCACGGGAGACACAGGAGAGGCCACGTGAGGACAGCAGAAACTGGGGCGATGCGGCCCCGGGCCCAGGGATGCTTAGCGCCAGCAGCAGCTGAGAAAAGCAGGAAGGATTCTTCTCTCAAGCTTTTGTAATCTGTGTGAGACTCTGTCAACACCTTGACTTTGGACTTCTGGCCCCCAGAAACGTGAGGGAATCAAATTCTGTGGCTTGAGCCCCACGGTCCGCGGTAAATTGTGACGGCAGCCCCCGGAAGTACCCCGGGGCCCCCCCGGAACGGGGAGAGACCTCTGGGCTGCAGGACTCTGTCTGGGATCTCCCGACGGTGCCGCCACCCCAGCCCCTCTCCGGGGACCCAGGAGAAAAAGCCGCCTCCTTTTTCCTCCCCCTGGAATCCCACAAAACCCCCAGATGGCGGGAGAAGTCGTCTGGAGGGACCCTGCTCTAGATTTACACCGCCGTATCCGGCAACGAAACAAGACCCTTTGCAAGGGACGCCCTGTACGAAGCTGCCTCCCCCACGGAGGATGTCACGGTGCAAGCAGCACCCGGCGGGGAAAAATCAGGAAGACCGGCTGTCACACACGTGCAGCCACCGTCCTTGGAAACACGCTCCACCTGCTCCAAGGGGGGGAGCGAGCGTCACCCGGCCCCACGGCAGGTGCCTCTCACCTTCCCCACCTCCCCCCTCCCTGCAAGGGTAGAGGCAGCCACAGCTGTCCACAAGCAGCCACGGGAGGCGGCAAGAGTGCTCATGAGCTGGTCAAGCTGCAGATTTGAGGCCCTACGTGACGGACCGTACGTGAGATCTGACGACTGGGCAGAGAAGCGGCCTTTACTGGCCCAGCGGGGAGCAGTGCTGGGCTGCTGTCTCTTTTGTCCGCAGGACGTCACTGCAGTCAGAGGGCACGTGGGACACTGCTTACCATGTCAGCTGGACACAACATACCCTCAGAGCGCCAGACGGGCCCGGGGCCACTGCCTGGGAGGGAGACACCGCCATCGTCTGCTCACACGGTTTCCAAGATCGCCCCGCTTCTCTCTCCTCTGCATTCAAGTCCCCCCACGGCCAGGCTCAAACCTCACCCGCTCCCAAAGGCCCTCCTCAACCCGCCCTCCCCGACGGGCGCCAGGAGCCTGGAGCCCGTTTGCGCGCCTCGGCCCGCCCGCTGCTGGGAATTTATCCCACGGAAATCATCAGAAGCGCGAGGACTGACGTAGGGGGACGTTTGCATCGGCGTGAAAATAGCAAACGCCGGAAACAATTCCAGTTTACGGAGATTTCCTAAACCCAGATGCCGAAGTCCCGCGCCGTCATCAAAATCCCGGCTTTGAAGATGAGAAACGTCGAGGACCTGAAGCCACAACGGCAGCACACAAGATGTGTGGGAAGAGGGGCGCCTGGGCGGCCCAGTCGGTTGAGCGTGCAACTTCGGCTCAGGTCACGATCTCACGGTCCGTGAGTTCGAGCCCCGCGTCGGGCTCTGGGCTGATGGCTCAGAGCCTGGAGCCTGTTTCCGATTCTGTGTCTCCCTCTCTCTCTGCCCCTCCCCCGTTCATGCTCTGTCTGTCTCTGTCTCAAAAATAAATAAAACGTTAAAAAAAAAAAAAAGATGCGTGCGAAGAGACCCTCGCGGTGTCTCACACGCACGTGCGCGACGGGCCCGCGCGCTCGCACGACTCTGGAAGGAATCGGGGTGGGTGACTTTTTTTCCCATTAGACTCTCCTGCCTCTTCCCAACGTGCCTGTGCTGCACGTGGGTCACTCGCTATTTTCAGGGCCTAAGGCCATCGACGCTGCGTTTTGAGAACCGGGGCAGGCGAGGCTGTGGGCCTCGCCGGCCCAGCCCCACTCCTCCGGCCCCAAAGCCCGGCCCTCTCCAGTCCTTTAAACACCGACAGGCCCAGCCGCCGCGGAGGCCAAAGCCGCCTCGCCAAATGCACGTCCGTCTGTGCCCGTGGGGGTCGAAGCGGGAGCCGCCTGGGCCTGGGCCTGTTGAAGGAGGAAATGTGCACCACACAAGGGGCCATTGTAAAGCTCTCTCCTCCGACCACAGGCTGCCGGCAGACCTTTCCCCACTCCCGGGTGCACAGAAGGGGCCGGTCCAGGGAGGGGGGGCGTCCCGGGGCAGCCACAAAGCCCTGCTCCAGCGGGGGGACAAATGTCATGCAAAGAATGTTAGAGACCAAGATCAAAACAAACCCCCCCGCCCTCCCTGCACGACTCCCTCGGGAGGGACACTGCCGATCTGGGCTCAGGCCCCAGGAGCGCCGGCCCTGGCCCAACACAGCCTCTTCCGGGGAGCAGCAAAGAAGGTTTCATCCCTGAACGGGTGGCCCCAGGGAACCTAGAAGGATGGTCCCAGGCGGAGGGTACTGCCCTGCTCCCCGCCCTGAGCCTGCAGGACTAGACTGCAGGACCCCCATCCCGAAGGCACCTACTCTGCCAGCTCGTGAGCCCCTGGGAGTGAGGGCCGGGCCCTGGCACCGCCCCAGGCTGAGTCACGGGCTCGGGCAAGGCTCGAGATGGCAGAGCAGGGCTGCAGCAGGCAGGACGGGGGCTGGGGCCAGGAGGAGTGCCCCCGAGCAGGGCAGGGCCGACGGGAGAGGAGGCCGTCCGTTAAGCGGCAAATCCTCCAAAGGAAAAGCAGCAGAGGCCCAAGAGCAGGACTCATCCCCACTAAGGACTGAATTACCTAGGAAAGGTGGGGGGGCAGGCTGGCCAGAGGCCGGGGCGACTCCGGGCAGGGGCTGAGACAGGGAGGACACGGCCTCAGTCACCCCTGGGCCTCCGCTTCCTCGTCTGTCCTACTGTGGGCGCTGACGGGATGGCACAGTGGTACCCGTGCCCCGATCATCGCCGTTGTTCACGTGTGCACCCGGTGCCCAAGCCCAGAAGGCAGGAAGCCTTCCTCTCCACGCCAGCAGCCTTTAGGCAGCAAAGGGACAGTAGATACCCAGCTGTTTCTCCTTGGGACAACCCTGGGGTGCACGGTACGGGGTCCCCCCCAGCACCCCTAGGGGGGCTGAGCCGCACGCACCCTCCAGGCCGCCCCCTTCCCTGCCTCCTCCGCTCGGGGAATGCCTGGATCACCTCCTACAAGAACCCTCTCAGGAGCTGCCTCCAGGGGCTCGGCGGAGGGGAGATGGCGGGGGGGCGGGGGGGGCAGGGGGGGAAGGGGTGGGGGGAGGAGGGTCCTCAGGAAGCAGAACGGTCCGAAAGGGAAAAGCTTGAAAACAGACACTGCGGCCAAGTGGGGCCTGCGCTGGGAAGTCGAGGGTGGCAAACAGCTCGGGCACCACTTGGGCCTTGGGTTCCCCGCAGAGAAACACGTCTGTCGAACGAGGAGGATACAAGGAGCAAAGTCCAAACAAAGGAAGAGCGGGTAGAGAGCGTGGCACCCGCGGTCAAAGCCCTCTGCCCGGCCCCTCTCCCTCTGCGTCCCCAAGGCGAGGCCTGGCCGGGCCGCAGGGCCTGACGCGGCCTGAGAGCTCCTGGCCGCCCTGGGCTCGTGTGCACGCGTGGCCAGCTGTAGGCGGCCTGGGGAGGGCGGACAGCAAGCACGCGGCCCCTCTCCCTGGCCCTGGGACCACGGGCTTGTGCCTCAACACCAGGCAGTGTCAGCAGGGGTCCGGCCTGGGTGCCCTGGACAGGAGGAACCACCTGCCCCATTTCCATCAGCCGCGGGGGGTGGGGGGGTGTAACCCTGAGAACTCCAGATTCAGCAGGGGGTTTCTGGGGAGGCCACGCAGCCCCAGGCAAAGGATGGGAGGTTCCCCCGCACCCCCCCCCCACCCCGATCTATTTTGATGACTGTCTTCCTGCTTTGGATGTTAGGTGCTGCTATATCTCCTCCCACCCCACCTCTGTTCCCTGGGCCTGGCGGGGGCGGGGGGGGGGGGGGGACACAGGCATGCCGGGGGGTCCTTCCTGCTTCTCACAGCCTCCACCCACGAGGCCTGGCCCCCTGCTCTGGAATAGCAATGTAAGAAAGCGCAGGCTGGGCTTCTCAGATGGGGCCAAGAGCAACAAACAGGCCCCCTCCCTCCCTTCCCAGGCTGCAGGGGGAGCTTGCTGCCACTCACTGCAGGGGGGAGGCAGGGGGCTCCACACAGCCTACGTGGCACCCGGCCCTTCCCCGCCCAGGACATGCTCAGGCACAAACAGAATGCAAAAGTCAGATGCGGAGCACCAGTGACCCCCCAACCCTCCAACTGGGACAGACACGCACACGCGCACACAAGACCCCTCGGCCAGGAGCAGAGGCCCAGTGGCAGCGAGGGTCTACGGCGGCCCCCGGATCCCAGACATTCTCTTAGTCCCCAAATTCACTGGAGAAAGCTCTAGCAAGCAGGCATGGACACAGGTGAAGCCAGTCCTCCCCAGCCAGGCTGGGACCAGGGCCCCTATCGGATTCCTTTTTTTTTTTTTTAACATTTATTCATTTATGAGAGACAGAGAGCACAAGCAGGGTAGGGCAGAGAGAGAGGGAGACACAGAAATGAAGAGGCTCCGGGCTCTGAGCTGTCAGCCCAGAGCCCGACGCCGGGGCTCGAACCCTCGAACCGTGAGATCGTGACCCGAGCCGAAGTCAGACGCTTAACCGACTGAGCCACCCAGGCGCCCCTCGGTTTCCTTTACAGGGGCTTTCAGACTCCGCTGTGCTGTCTGCAGAAGACGCTGGCCGAATGGTGGCCCCCCAAAATGATATGTCTGAGTCATAACTCCCAAAACCTTTGACGGGGACCTTGTTTGGGAAAACAGGTCTTTTGCGGGATAAAGGTGAGGATCTCGAGACGAGATCATCCTGGATAAAGGAGGGCCCTAAATCCGACGGCAGCGGCCCTCATGAGATACAGGAAAGGAGAAGACACACAGAGGAGACCGTGTGGAGGCAGGGCGGGGACCGGAGGGGCCTACAAGCCAAGGACTGTCACCGGAAGCTGGACACACACCAGAACAGACTCTCTCGCAGAGAGCATCCAGAAAGGACCAAGCCCTGCCCACACCTTGACTCCGCACCATGGCCTCCAGGACTGGGACAGGCTGAACATCTAGCGTTTCAAGCCATCCACAGGGTGTGGCACGTTACAGCCGCCCCGGGGAAACGAACACCCCGACGAACACCCCGACGGGACACGGACGAGAGGGGAGGCCTTGCAACCGCCGTGACCTCCTTCCGTGGGTGCTGAAGCCACTTCCTGCTATGACTCACCAGCTCTGAGAAGGGGCCAGGGGCACCCTAGAATCGGTCTGGCCTGGCGGGAAAAGCCTGCATCAGGACACCGGCTGGCCCCAGCCCTTCGCTGGGAGCCCCTTCCTGCTGCCTGTCCTCGCCCTCCCTGGCCTCAGAGCTTCCCCCACGTCCCCCCACCCTCGCCTCCCGCCGGCCAGGACCCATGCATCCAGCTCACCCAGAGGATGCCCCATCTCACACCTGTTGCCCCAGTGTCCCCAGACAGGGCACCTCGGGTGCTCCCAACACTGTCCCACTTGGGGCAGGAAGCTCTCTGGTCGGCCCACCTTCAGAGGACTAATTACTGGTGTTCACCTCTCCCCCACCAGAGAAGGGCCTTGGGGTGACAGCTGTCCAGTCGGGGAGACCCCGGCAGGCGGCGTGGGACAGCCACGTAGCGACTCCTGCTGCAAGAAATCTCTACCCGGATCTGCTCCCGGGGCGGGAGGGGAAGGCCCCTCTGTGCCTCTCCAGCTATCTTCCCGATGCCCTTGGGTCTCGGGACACCAGGGTCACTCCAGGCAGGTTTAAAAGTCCCCTAAGATGCTGGGCCACCTTTTTCTCTTGACTAAAGTTCTGGGAACGTGTGCACACATAGACCAATATGCTGCAGGCGGAAGGTTCTGCACCACCCTCCCCCCCACTCAAACCAGCTGCGGGTTCTCCACACCCGGGAGGGAGCAGAGCGAGATCTGGACGAGATAGCAAGAATTTCCTGACCCAGGGTGGGGACGCCGGCTGCCTGCACAGCTCTCTGGAAGGCGGGAGGAGGACCTAGGTGTGGCCCAGCCCCGGCCCGGAGGGAGGGGAGGGCGGGAGAGGAGGGGATGTGAGACCTCCTGGGGACCTCTTGGGGCCTCTGCGGGTCAAAGGTTCTCAGATAAATGGCAGTCCAGGAGGCAGGAGGGAGCCCCTGGGAGGGGACTGACTTCAAAACCCCAAACCCCCTGGGTCACAGCTTCAAGGGCCTCAAAGGTCACAGACCCCAGAGCCCTTTAACCTGCAACCCCCTTCTGGGGCAGCCCCAGTCGTCCCGAGGGGGTCTCCAGGGGGTCCTGTCCCAGAAGGAGCGCTAAGCTGCTGGTTCCGGGTGGGAGCACGGCCGCTCCCCCCCCCCCCGCCTCTCCTCCTTTCTACCTGCACCCTCCCCCCGCCCCCCCAAATCCGCAGGCCCCGTAAGTGCTACTGCTGGGGATGTTGCCCCAACCCCGACCCGGACCGCGGAGCAAAGACGCCCATGAAAACCAGCTGTTCTGCACCCACCTGTCCACGCCCCGGGTGGCTCTCTCCCACACGACGCGTGTGGTGCGGACCAGGACCGCGGGACCTAGGGCATCTGGGCTCCAGGGCACAGGCTGAGCCGCCCGGCAGGTCAGGGTGGCCTCAGGGTGGCCACCTGCCCAAGGGGCCCGCTCCTCCGGTCTCTGCTCGCGGCTCGGGGATCCCGGGTGCTGGCTGTTATCTGCCCCGGGGGTGGGGGTCGGGGGGAGGAATCACCTCCCCTTCCTCACCTCACTGACTACTGGCGGAGGTGGTAAAACCACTTAAAAAAATGAAGGGAAAAAAAAAAAAAGCCTCATACCGGGAGCCAGTCGGCCCAGGTGGAGCCCTCCATTAATCACGCCGCCTGCCAAGGGACGCCAGAGGGACAGACGGAGCCGTCTGTGTTGTGGCCTAGGGGTGCTGCCCCGGCCCCTAATTACAGGGGACAGTGACCCCGGGGAGCAGGGTCAGGTGCCGGTCAGAGCGGCACCCGGGAGTCCAGCTGCTCCCCAGGCCCCCGAGGAATGGGGGTGGGGGGTGGGTGGAGTCGCCGTGACACAAAGCCCTCCGGGCACCGACGTGGACTCTCGGGTTCAGGTCCTGCCAACCCAGAGGGTGACGTGGCCTTGGTCTTCACCCTCAGGGACGTGAGCGGTCTGCCAGAGGAGGAGGGGCACGGAAAACTAGGAGGAGGAGGGGAGTCTTGTGTGGTAGAGACCACAGCCGGACATTGAGAAGATTCTGGAAGGGGCTCCCAGGGAGCAGTAGCACCTCCACCAGGGAGGCCATCTGGCCGTTCCTAAGAGCCCCAGGTGGAGGCTGAGTGAGGCGGGCTGCAGGGCTCCTGCTCGGGGCCCGACTGGGATCTCCCCGGGGACAGCGAGCTCTCCACCAACTCTAAGCATCCGTCCAGAACTTGACGAGGCCCCTGGGAACGCGCGCAGGAGGGCCGTGGGCAGCTGCTCAGGACTGCAGGCGGGACGGGACGCAACCACATTCCTGCCACACGGACGCGGAGGCCGAGGTCCGGGCAGGCCAACGTCCCTCCAAGTCACGCCCTCAGGCCTGTCCAAGCCTGCTCTCCCGACGCCCGCCCGCCATCCCACTCACCCCCTAGCCTAGAACACTCTGCTGCCCTAAGACGTGCCGCGGTAGCGGGTTGGAGAGTGGCCCCAAAAGGACGCGTCCGTGTCCTAGCCCCCAGAACCTGTGAATGGAAACACGGTCTTTGCAGATGTGATTAAAAATCTCAAGATTTGGGGCGCCTGGGGGGCTCAGTCGGTTGAGCGCCCGACTTCGGCTCAGGTCACGATCTCGCGGTTCATGGGTTCAAGCCCCGCGTCGGGCTCTGTGCTGACGGCTCGGAGCCTGGAGCCTGCTTCGGATTCTGCGTCTCCCCCTCTCTCTGCCCTCCCCTGCTCGTGCTCTGTCTCTCAAAAATAAACATTAAAAAAAAAATCTCAAGATTTGATCATCCTGGATTTCGGGTGGGTCCTAAATTCAATGCCGAGTGTCCTCGTATGAGATAAGGAAAGAAAAGAACAGGGACACACAGAGAGGGGGCCACGTGAAGACCGGGCACTTGAGTGATGTGTCCATAAGCCAAGAACGCCAAGGACCGAGGGGCAGCCCCAAGACCCAAGACAGAAGGGAACACATTCTCTCTTGGGGCCTCCGGAAGGAACCAGCCGCTCCGATGCCTTGACCTTGGACTTCGGGCCCCTGACCTGGGCTTTACGCACCCCCTAGCCTGCGGAACTCTGCTGCGGCAAATTCACGCTCACGCTGACTCCCTGCCCACTCGCCCTTTCGTCTCCTTCCTACCAAAAGCCCCTGCCCCTGCCCTGTGCCCCAAGTCCCCCCCTAGCTGATCGCACACAGTTGTTCTCTTCGTGTCCCCCCCCTCCCAGTGCCCACCCGGCCACGGCGCCCAGGCAGTGGTGAACTTACTCTCCTTCGCATTTTCTGTTCGGTCACAGAGCCTCCAAGGGCTCACCTGCCCTGCGCGGCTTTGGGAAAAACACCTCCTGAAATGCAGGACAGACCCCTCCTCTGGGCAGAGCGGGCAGTGCGTCCCAGCAGCCGGGAACGTGACCTTGCAAGGGCACCCTCCCTCTGCTGCACGTTCCTCCCGAGAGATGAGGGCCTCTGGGACAGGCACTGTGTGACCCTGTGACCTGGCTGGCCGGTTGCGGGTGGACAGATAAATCACCCCCAGGGCCACACCCCATAAAGAGACAACCCTCCGTTGAGCATCGGGCCTGTGGGAGGAGAAACAGAAGCTCCTGTGCAGCGATCTCTCAATCCCCCTGTGCCAGAGCTCCGGCCGGCAGACCACCCCCACCCTGACGCCCACCCCCCACCGCCCTCGCAGCCCCACAGGCAGGGCCCAGGCTGCCAACTGCCTCTCCCGATTCCCACCTCCGGAAGCCTCCAAGCACCAGCTGCAGGGGCCCTCACCCGCCCAGAAACTACCCCGGGTGCACCTCGTGAGCCCACCCCACCCCGCCTACTGCCCTGCAGGAATGACTCTTGCCTTAACCAAAAACAGAGAATTTTAGCTCAGTGTGGGAGGGTCAGGGCAGTGCCGAGCCCAGAGCTGGGGCGGCTCATGGGCCACAGAGATGACCCCTCTGGCCTCGGCGTCCTGGTGACGGACCAGATGGGCAGCACTGAAAAGCCCCTCCTGGCTGTGACATCCCACGACCCGAGGGCCATTTCTGAAGTCGGCCAACAGCTCCCGGTCTGCTGGCTCCTCCTGAACCAGCCAGGTCCAGCAAGTTCCCAACACTCGGAGCTGGAGGGGCCCGGCCGGGGATGGACAGGGAGGGCCAGCCCACCTCCCCCGGCGTGGGGGGGTTGCTGAGGTCGAGGACCACGGCTCTGGCCACATTCCTCTGCAGCTGGCGGCCTGGGAAGGTGGCTCCTGGCCCGCTCACCTTTGAGCAAAGCTGCCTTCACTCAACCCAGCAACCCAAACCTGGAGCCGGAAAAGCCAGTGGGGGCCCGTCTCTCTAGCCGGGCTGGGAGACCAGGGTGAGTGAGAGATTCTCCTTTTGGACGATCAACTTGCAAGGATGATATCTACCGCTCTTTTCCTGACTATAAAAGCTATTTATTGCGGACGACGTAGAAAATCGGTCAGCGGCGGCCAAGACAGAAGAAAAGACATCAATACACCCACGACTCAGATAACCACGGTCAATATTTTGGCAAAGGGCCTTCCAATCTTTTTGACGTGCGTACGTATGAGCCCGTCTCTGGAGCGGGCTCGTGCAGGGACACGCTCCGCGCTTCTCTCCGGGCAGCATCTCGAGGGCCACATCTCTACGCATTGGGACACTGGTTCTGTGAATTCCTCTGCAGTTCGAAGGCCCTGCTTCCAGATCCTTCTCAGAGGCTCTGACCGCCGGTCAGAAGCATTTCTGGAGCTTGTGAGAAAACAGACTGTGGGTCTCCGCCTCTTGGAGGTTCTGGTTCGGGAAGGCTGGGTGGGTCTGGCGCCCCAAGGTACGTCCGAGGGGGAGGGTGGGGGAGGGGCCTCACTAACCTCTCCACCACCACCCCACCCCGAGAATCCTGCAAAGGGAAAACCCCAAGTACCAACCATCATGGGAACAGCCCGGCAGCCCCACCCACCCCTGCCTTCCCCGAAAGTCACCCAAGGTCGCGTCCATCCAGCCTCAGCCGCCACCACTCGGCTCCCGGATGCGTCATGACCCGAAGGGCACACTGGGCACCGCTGGGGGCAGAGGCACATGTGACAAGGGGGCGTGTCGGTCACGAGGCCTCAAACCCTACCGGACTGACGGCCACATTGTGTTTACCCTTGACAGAGAAGGTCCAAGCAGCGGGGTGGGGAGGGGAGGGGGGTGCGGGCTGCACAGCAAAACACGGTTTAACTCACCTGCTGCGGGAGACACGGGCAGGGCAGAGGTGCGGCGCCCCCCCCCCCCCGCCAGCCTCCACCGAATCTGCCTGCTTCCCCCGCCCCCCAGGACGGTGGGTCACGTTCCTCCCCACAGCCTGTCACCCTCCTGCAGGCAAGAGCAAAGCTTGTTCCTGTCTGTCCCAGCCGTACGTTGAACATTTGTGTCCCCACCGTCATATTCTCGTATTGAGTCCTGCCCCAGTGTGACGGAGTGAGGAGGTGATGTTGACACCTGCTTACGACACACCGGGCACCGTTCTGGGGCCCGTTCGGTTATCGTGACCGCCCCAAGACACGGTGACCTTGCTTGCTCCCTACTCCACAGATGGGAAACCTCGGCCCGGACAGGCAAACATCACAGCCTGGGCGTCCGTGAAGCCCGATCCCAGCCGGCCTGCTAAGGGTCACACCGCTCTCCAGACCCCACCGGGCCCCCGAGAGCTACGCCCTACGGGGGGGAGAGGGCCCGCCACACCGGGCCCTGTGCTAAGCCCCGGGCCCCGGGCCGCCTCTCCCAAGCTCCCTGCCGCCCGGTAAGGTAGGCGCAGTCGTTCCTGTCTCGCAAACAGAGGTCTCGGAGCTGGGGGGCCGCGAGGCTAGGGCTAGAGGAGGGGCAGATTTGCTGTCCCCCAGCTGTCCCCACCCACCGCCGACAAGCAGCCCGAGGTTTCCATCCCAGTGGCCCGACAAGGCCAGGCCGTGTAGGGTGGCACCGGGGAGGGCCAGAGGGAGTAGGGAGTGAGGGCCAGATGCAGGGGCGGGGCGGGAGGACCCGGTCTGCCTTCCAGGGTGGCCTCGGGCCAGGGGGCACCTGAGTGAGCCTCAGAGGCCTGTCCACCTTGCCGGACTCTGGGGGGCCCGGAACACTCCGCATGTAAAGTGCCCAACCCAGTGGCTGGCACGCGGTAAGTGCCCGATAAAGGAGACCGTTTCGAAAAATAGTAAGAACCCGCACGGCCAGAGGAAGTGTCTCTGTGAGCAGAGGGCGAACAGCTGGAAGGGGCTGGAAGGGACGGGACTTGGGTCAGAAACAAAGAATGCGGGAGGGAGGGGGCCGGAGCCTGACAGCTGGCTCCCGGGCAGAAGTCTGCAGGAACCTGGCTTCAGCATTTAAATATCAGGAGAGATCTAAATATCTGAGCGCACAGGGCAGGCACAAGGTTTCCTCCCTCAGCAGTGTCCCCAGCACCCCAGCTGCCCCACCACTCGGTGTCCCCGAGGGTCCAGGGGCTGGGCTGGGGACAGCGGCCCCAGGAGGGAGGGAGAGGACTCTGCTCCCCCTCCCTCCTCTCCGTGCACTGGGCCCACCAAGGTGTGAGTGCATGAGGGTCTTTCCCATCTCACCCCCAAGGGGCCCCAGGCCTGCCAAGGGTTTCTTTCGTAGCTCAGCAAAGCAGGCCTTCCTGACTTTTTCTGGTGAAGGCCCAGGAGTTCAAGCTCAGCCTCGCCAACCTGCCCCCCACCTCTCCTCCCGCTAAGTTAACAAATCGGGTGCCTCTCTCCACCTGGGTTATTCACCACCCAAGTCCCTCCCAGCTCACCCAGCCTCTTGACCAGGAGGAAAGATGGAGCCTGCCTGCTCGTCACACCTCCACGTGGGCCTGCCAGCACGGCCCCCTCCCCCCTCAGGGCCCAGGACACCCTCTGCCAGGGGCGGCCACACCAGGTTCTCCCACGCAAAACTACCCGTTGGCAGAAATCACAGGAGAAGCCGGTTAGCACCGTCTGCCTGGAGACCCTGCCTGGTAAACTCCCACCTGGGACTCTGGTTACGTGCTCCTTCCTCCAGGAAGCCCTCCGGAACCTACACCTCTTAGGCCCGTGCCTGGATCCCCAGGACCTAGGACAGAGCTGGCACTCAGCTGGTGCCCACAGATAAACCAATGAGCTGGCCTCCTCTCCCCCCCCCCCCCCCCCCCACCACTGATCCTCTCCCGGCCCTCCAGAGAACACAGGGATTCGAGCACTTCATTTCGAGCCGGAGGAAAAGCCAAAACCCAGCTACTTTACAGAGCACGCCTTCCCCTGGCTTTTTACGGGGGACAGGAGGCAGGGGACAGCAGAGAAGACCGCCCCTCCAGGCCTGGTTTGAAGCCAGGAGAACTTGAATGCTTTTACTGTAGATAATATCGGTCTCCAGGGGACACGGGGCAGGGGCCTGGCCTACCACTTGCAGGGAAACCGCCCACCCACATGGAAAGGAGGGTCAACAGCCCTGCTCAGAGCCGGCTTCCTGCACCCAGGGAGGGGGCCGGCCCGGGTACAGACTGAGATCCTGCCCGGGACAGAATGGGAATCCGCCAGACTGCTGGCCCTGACGGTCAGAACCAGAAACATCTCCATCTTCCTGGTCAGGGCCCGGGGGAGGGGAGACAGCAAGGTGGCCCATGTTGGAGACTTCTCTTCTCTTCCCACCGAAGAGAAAGATGATGCTGTCCATGGCCCAACTTCCCACGGGCAGAGAGAGGCCTGGGTGGTTCCCTTCCTCAATTCCAGGGGGACCCTCAGCTGCAGCCACGCACAGGGAGGTGCCCAGGACCCCCAGGCCCTGCCCCGGGGGACGGCCTAAAGTCCAGCGGCAATGACAGCTAGCCATTAGCCAGAGCTCCTAGAAGAACCAGGGAAGGAAGTGGGTTTGGGTCAGGAAACAAGACAGAGGATCATCAAAAAAGACCGGACACCGGCTGCAAAAGACACAGGTTCCAGCCCCTCCTTGGACAACTGAGAAGGCTGGGCACGGCGGGGCAGCCGCCCTGGAATTCTCCACTGCGTCCAAATAAGCCCCAGGCTGCAGGATAAACCCACCTCCCCACCACCTGCAAGACTGGACCTGAGCACCCCCGCCCCCTCCCACCTGTACCCAGAGAACAACCATGGAACCCCCAGCCAGACAGCCCGCCCCTCGGAGACCAGAGGAGGAGTGGAGTAGATGGGAGGTGGGGGGCGGGGGTCCCCTCCCCCCTTCCCCTTCTCCACTGGCTTTCCCAGGAAGCTACTCCAAGTGTGTGAGGGCAAAGGCTCCCGGCCTTGGGGACAGGGACACAGGAAGCTCTCAGCCACGGGTGGGAGGACACACACATGCAAGGCCAGGGGCCCTGGATTTTCTGGATTTTGCAACTCGGTCCAGTGGAGGGAGAAGGCCAGAGTCTGTGGAAGGTCACCCTCCCAGGAGGGGCCGTTAGAGACTCAGAAACCCGGGAGTGAGAGTGGACGAGGGAAAGCAACCAAACGCAAGAAAGAGGCAGGCCTGGGCTCCCCTCCTCCTCTGCAGCCCCACTCTTGCAAGAGCCCCAGGGTGGGCGTGGGGACTCCACGGACACCGGCGCTGTCCCCTCGTCCCTCCGCCCAAATCCCTGGGCGCTGGCGGCACTTCAACAAATGACGACAAACTTGGGAGTTTCTAGAATGTCTCCCGGTCCGGGCTGAACGGAGCCTCCAGACTCTTGTCGCGACCAAATTAAACAGCCTGTGCCCAGAAATGCCCCAGGCGCCGGGGGTGTCTAGGGACCGACTGCTGGGTCTGTTTGGCTGCAGATTACAAACCCCGAAGCTTCTGGGACTATGTTCCAGAGAGTTCCGGACAGTTCGGTCTCATAAGCAACTCAGAGAGCCTCCAAATTTGGGAAAAACCGAGAGGTCTCTGGAAAGAAAGCCACTGTTTGACCATTTTTCCTTAGTGGCTTTGTCAAGAGAAAGCGCAGCAACTCATTTCTGGCTGAGTTTCTGGGATGAATCAAAAAAAAAAAAAAACAAACCTCCTGGGACCTAAATCGCTGATGCATCTCCCACCGGAGCCCCCCCCCCGGTTGCCAGGGCCCCTCACCGCTAACCCAGCCCACCATGCCACACACAGCACCACGTCTTTGAGGGTGTGCAGAACGCAGCCCGCTGTCGCGGCCACAGAACAGAGAGCAGAGGCACAGGGGCTCCGAGCCCAGCCGGGAGTACCTGGTCTGGCCAGGCAGGCAGGTGGGACTCCTTCCTGGGTTTGGGGACCGACACAGATCCCTGGAGCCTGGCCCCCGGGTCTTGGCTGCCAAACCAAGCAGGGGTACTCCTGTCTGTACCCCAAGGAGCCCCTCCCCAGCAGCACATCAACCCAAGTCCGGGGTGGCTTGGCCGGTAAACTAAGGAGGGGCGGCAGCTGGGCTGGACGTCTGAATGCGCCTCCCCTGCCCTCGGGGCACACAAGGAGGAGGAGGAGGAGGGGGCCCCCCTCTGCCCTGCAAGTGCCAGGATATTAGTCTACAGCACCGAGGGGCAGGCTGGGGCCACGGCTGCTGGGCCGAGAGGTCCCGGCTCCTGCGGGGCGGGTACGCCGTCTGTACGTCGGGGTTTGCCTTGGAGCCACCGCCGCCTCACGCGGGGACCACCGTGTCACCGCCCCCCGCCGGCAAGACGGCCTCCTCCGCAAACGTGGCCTGAGCGAGTGTGCACCGTGTGCTGGGCACCGTGCCGGCCGTGTGTCCGCCACCCGCCCCGGGAGCTTGAGCTGTGGGCTTGCTTCTCCAGGCCCCCGTCCTGTGCCCAGGCTCCCCGTGCCCTCGGCTTGCCCTCGCCGCCCCCCCTCGGTCCCAGATGAGGCCGTTCTCCTAGCTCAGCGCCCACACACAGTCGGGACTTGCACAGGGCCACTGGACCCAGAGGACGCCCCCGCCAGCACGTCCCCTCCCTGACACAGGCTCCCCGCCTCGCCCACCTCTGAGGAAGGCTGGCGGCCCGACCCCCCTGCCCGTCTTCAGCGAGACGGTCCAGCACGAGCCATGTCGCTGCTGTAAGGCAGGCCTGCGGGTCCACCCACCTGCGGTGCTCGGGGGTGGCAGGCGGCAGAGGGGGCTGGGTGACCTCTCCAGGGAAGGAGCCCTACAGCCCACGTGACCCCAGCCTCCACCCCGACAGGCAGAGAGCGGTGGCACCCCGGAGGGAAGGTGTGCCAGGCCAGAGGAGGGGCTCCCTTGGTTTGGCCAGCAGCCTGAGCGTGTGCCGGAACCAGAGGGAGCCTGGGCGGGCTCCACAGGCGTGACGAGTCTGCAGGCTGACCTCGCTGTCCGGCCTCGCCCCCGGGGGGACCAGACTGGCCCTCGCCGGCGGCCTTGAAGCACCTTCCATCACCCAGGCGCCCACACCCACCTGCCTCTTGCAAATACCCGCCCCACCCCCCCAGCTCCAAGAGCGGCACCCACCACACCCCCAAGAGCAGAACCTGTGCCCAGTGCTGCCGGCCAAATCCGCCGAAACCCCAGGGCAACGCTCGCAGGGAGGGGAAACTGAGGCTCAGGCTCGGCCGCTTCCCCGGTGCTTCCAACGGCAGCATTACACCACGTGGGCTCTCTCAAAGGCCCGCCCCCTGTGGACCCCGACTTGCCCCGCCTGCCTCTCCCCGCCACCCCCACTCCAACCCCCAGCCCAGGTCTGACGCTCAGCCCGGCGGGGAAGCCGGTGACAGAGACGCTCCTGCTACCCCGTGCGTGCCTGTCTGGTCTCCTCCTCACGACGAGGACGGTGGGCATGCCCGGTCCCCTGCTCCCGATGCAGACAGCACCAGGCCAGTGCTGCGGGTGGCAGCGGGACCCCCAAGAGGGCCGCCCCTCGCAGCTGCAGAACAGACACCGGCCAAATCCCACAGACCCGGCTCCTCCGGCCCACGTGAGGGACCCCACCGCCGCGCGGCTCCCGCCTCCCGCCGCAAAGGTGCGACCTGCAGGGAGGTGGCGTTCACGGGAGGCCTCGAGTCTTGCTGGAAGGCAGGGTGCGCCGTCACTCAAGAGGTCCACGGGCATTAATCAGGGACAGGTCTGCACCCGTCACCAAGCAACGGGCCTCGTCCTTCTGGGAGGAAAGGTGCACCTGGACCCAGCCGTCCAGGGTCTGGGCTCCCAGATGAGCAGGCCGTTTCCACGCAGTCCCATCTCCCTGCCCCCAGCCCCCCACCCCCCACCAGCCCGCTCTCCTGGGCCCAGAGCCTCCGGGGCGCGTCTGGGGGGGGTCCTCCACCATCCGGAAGGGCGGACGCAACCCGTAGGCGACAGAGCACAGCTGTGGGACCGGAGCACCTAGGTTCTGGGCCGCACCGAGTTTCAGCAAACATGAGGCACTTTCAGGATTCCTCTACCGCACGCAAATACGGTTGCAGCAAACAGCGCTGAGGAAAACAGGCCAGCAGCTGGCACTCGGAAGGGCTTTGTTACACAAAGGCCGGAGCCGTAACAGCCTTCACGATAACAGATTTGGCCCCGCTCTCACTCGAGAACGGCCTGTCCAACTGCTGCGTCCACCGACCCGGAGTGAGATCGGGGACAGAGCCGCCCCTCCTGTCCCCCCGCCGATCGCTTGGGGCGCTGAGGTCACCTCCAGGCCTACTTTCATGGGGGGGAGGGCGGATAGGGAACAAAACTCTCTAAAAAAAAAAAAAAAAATCACAAGAGCAAAACAGAATCCTTTTCTTGCCCCTATATGGGGTCCTCCAGGGAGCTCTGAGTTCACCCTTCAAAAAGGAAAGGCCAGGGTGGGAGGTGCACGCCCACGAAGGGCACTGCCGCCCCCTCAGTGCCCGGGGCAGACGCCAACCCGACACACACATCCACGACGGAAGACGGGCTGAATCCCCACCTCACCTGCACCAGGTGACAGAGCCAAAGAGAGAAGGGTGCTGCTGCCCGGGGCAGGGGGCAGACGTGCCCTGGACACGGGGCATCCGCAGACCCGCACACCCCGCACACCCAGCCGGGGCAGCTCTCTGCCTGCCCCGGACACCCGCCCGGCACCCCACAACGGGAGCCTTCCCCTCTGCCCTGGCCTGGACGGCTCACTAGCTCCAAACTCCCAAAGACACCGACGAGGGCCCTCTGGCCGCCCCGCAGGATTCCAGCCTGCTAGGACCGAAAACCACGGCCAGCATCGCCACGGCTCCCGACCGGCCGGGATCTGGCGGCGGCCCCTGGAGCTTCTGTTCTTCGGCAGCGAGCACGTGCCTGGCGACCTGCCCTCTCCGACCGCCCCGGAACTATCGGGGCGCAGCGACTGCTGCGGGGCCGGCGGTGCCCTCCCCACCCCCCTCGTCCTACCTTGCGGAAACCCAGATGGCACGTGGGCAGCCCCACGGACACACACCGGCGCTCCCCCGGCTCTACGCTGCTGCCTCCCTCCCCAGGACCGTCCGAACTCCCGGCGGGCACGCCTGGCCCTCCGATCCGCTCCAAAGGGCCCCTTCTCGTGCCCTGTTCTCCAATGGGTCGGCTCATTCCGGCCTCCCCCACTTCTGCTTTGCCGCCCGGAACCCGAATGCTCTTCTCCTTCCTCGCGCAAATGAATTCCGACTTTCGCCCAAGGTCTGCCTCCTCCACAGCGACCTTTCTCAGCCGGGGCTCTGCCAGATTGTATCACTCACTGCAGCTCTGGGTCTTCCACGGTCTTCCTCTGCCGGCTCCTGGCCCACGGCCGTCCACCCCAGGCTCAGTCGCCAACGCCCGCTCCCCTCCAAGCTCCGGGGGCACTTAGGGAGGCCATTCCGGTCCCCGAGCTGGGCGAGAACGGCCCTAGCACACGCTTCCACTCGGAAGCCGGGAGGGCTCTAACACCGACTCCTGTGCCTTCGGGGCACTTTCGACTGCCCAGAGCACACAGCAGGGGGACTGGTGCACACACGGAACCACACGGAACCGGAGAGTCCCTAAGAGCGAAAACTCTCCCCCTGGAATCACAACACCGCCAACTGTCGCAGCAGGCTGGTCTCAATGAGGCCATTGTCTCCGACCAAATGAGAGGGTCAAGAAGCCGCCTGGGAGGCAGCACAGAGGCGGCCCGCATCTCCAGATGGGGCAGGTCGGGGTCAGGATGGAGTTACACGTGGGGACCCCGAGGCAGAAGTGCTGTCACAGCTGTAGGACCACACCACCCCCAAGTCTCCGCCTCCCCATCCGGCCTCAGGGCTACCGTGGAACCCTGCTGTGCCCCAGAAATCCCAGCCTGCCTGGCCAGGCCGTTTTCATCTCAGGATCTCGCAAGCCAACCCAACTCCCACAGGCCACCAGGCGAATGTACACACAGCCCGGGGCCTGAAGGGGGCAGCCTTCTCCAGACGGGGCGGGTTCTGCCACCAGGACACTTAGGAGATGAAACGCCCTAAGTGCCACAGTGGGAGTCCCAAGGCAGCGGCTGCAGGAGAGCTACGCTCTGGGCAAGCAGACGTGGGGACACCCCAGTATGAGCATGCTACCCGAAATGTCCAAACAGCAGGGTATAAGCCATCATGGCTCCGCTGAACCGGAACTCCCCTAGTTCCGCCGGTGCTCAGCGCCAGAATCACAAGAGTGTGCCCACTACGGAGCCAGCCAACAGCGGGCGCGTCCTCCGCAAGGGTGTGCCGGCCGCTAGACCCCAAACCCTCTTGTCTCCTGACACCCCTGCTCAAGCCAGCCCAGACCCCATCCCGAATCACAGCCGCTAGGGCTCTGCTCGGGATCCAGCCAGACTCTGGTCCCCAGGAGCGCGCCCGCAGACGCGGCTGACCCCGGGTGGAACATGAGTACTGCAGAGCCCCGGACACTCAGATGCCAGCCCTGGCTCTGCCCCCCCGGTGGCTGGACGACCTCCAGGCTCGGCCTGGCACCCGGACGTCCAAAACTCCTTCCAGCCTAGCCTCCCCAAGGCCGGGCCCACCGGAGGACTCCGCCGGAGGCCGCCGGGAGCCCCTTCGAGGGGCGTGGGCTCCAGGTCCCAGCAGAGGTAGGCCCGCCCCTCAGAAATCCGGCCCGGGAGCGCCGAAGACTATTGTGTGAGCTTCCCTCCCGACCGCTTTATTTACTCCCCAGGACGCAGGACGCAGAGCCACAGGCAGTCACGAGGACGCACGAAGGCGCGCGCGCGCGCGCGCGCGCACACACACACACACACACACACACACACACACACACACACACGGTCGGAGCTGGGAAGCCCCGCGCCCTCGGAGGGCAAAGCCCCCTAAGTCTCGGCACACTCTGTAAACCCCGAAGGGGGGAGGGGACCAAAAGGCGCTCCCTACCGGCACGCAGGCCCCAACTCCCCAGGAGGCGGAAGGGGGGGGGGGTCCCCAGGCCTCGATGGGGGCCCCAGGGGCGCCCCCCTCTAGACCCCGCCGGCCCGGGCCGTGTCCGCTCGGCGGCCTTCCCCAGCCGGAATTCGACTCGGTCGGGCCCCCCCGAAGCTGGTGTGGGGGAGGGCGGCGGCGCCCGGGGCAGGACGCAGGGGCGGGGGACGGGCTCCCCGACCCGCCGCGGGGCCGCGGGGGCCCGAAGGCCGACGGGGGAGCGCCGGAGGGAGGGGACCGAGTGACCCCCGAGAGGGAGCCGCGCGCCCGGGCCGGTGCCGCGGGCGCCCCTCGAGCCCTCGAGGGGGCTGTCGCCGCTCGGGCAGATACAATAAAAGGAAGGAAGCGGGGAGGCAGCGCGGGGCCCGCCGAGGAGCGCGGTCCCCCGAACCGGGTCCTCCACGTAGGCGACGAGGACGCGGGACCGGGGAGGGGGGTGGGGGCGCGGCGGCAGGGCGCCCCCTCGGGGGTCCCGCCGGCCCCTCCGCGCGCCCGGCACCCACCTTCGAAGTCCGAAATGATCCCGTCCAGCTGCGCGTTGACCGCGGGGTCGGACATGGTGGCTCGCGCGGAGGGCGGCGGCGAGGAAGCGCCCCGGAGGCCCGGGCCCTGCGCCCGCGCTCCCGCCGAGCAGAGCTGGCCGCCCGCGCCCCTCGGCCCCCGGGCTCGGCTGAATGAATGGGGGAGGCGGGCGGGCGCCGGGCCTCGGCTCCCCGCGCCCCCGCCCCGCCCCGCCCCCGCCGCCCGGGCGGATCAGGTTCCCGCACCCGGCCCGGCCTCCGCGGCTCGCACTGGCTGCTCCGCCCGCCCGTCAAGGCCTGGGGCTGGGGTGGGGGTGGTGGAGGGCTGGGGCCCGAGCGGCCGCCGCGGGGACAGGCCGAGTCCTGGGCGCGCGACCCGGCGCCCCGCTCCGCCCCGCCTGGCCCCGCGCCCCGGGACGGCGACCGACGCGGCCCGGCCCCTCCCCCCCGGACGCCCCGCCGTGGCCAGATGTGGGCGGATGTGGGGGCCGGGCGGCGGCGCGGGGGCGGCGCCGAGGGGGGGGAAGAGATTCCTCCCCTTCCCTGGGGCGCAGGGTTCCTCCTGCGGGAGGTTTTATTTACGCAGCCAAACAAAGTTCACCGCCGCCCGCCGCCGCCGCCTTCCCGCGCTCAGCGCCTGCAAGGGTTAAGCGCCGGAGCTGGCGGGCCGCGGGACCCCCGCCTGTTGGCCCGGAGCCGCGGGGCGAGGGGCGAGCGCGGGAGTCACGTGGCCAGGCGAGAGGTCCGGCCCTCCGGCTACTCCCCACCCCCACCCGACCACCCCCGGGGTGACAGAAAAGGTGCCAGTCTACCGGGGGCGTGGGGCAGGGAAGAAGGAGCGCCCGGGCCACGTCGGCCAGGGACGTGTGCCCACCCCCCGCCCCCCCACCCCCCGCCTCCACACTAAGGGCCGGCTTGGTGGCCCAGCGTAGACCCCGGTCTTCCCCCTGGTAAGGCGGAGGTATTTCACAGGAACCGAAGGAAGGGGTTCCGGAATGGGAGGCAAGGGGTCTCCCCGTCTCCTCTGGACCTCAGGGCGGGGCCTTGCCCTCCAGGACACAACCTCTGCACTTCCCCATCCATTCCCAAACACCGATTCAATGCGCAGGACACGACAGAGCCCCCAGGACCAGGACGGGCCGTCCAGGTCTGGCACCTACAGCGGAGGGGACCTCCCTTCCACTGCCCTGGCTGGTTGGTCCGGCGCTCCTGTCCACTCTCCCCCTTGTCATCTTAGACCCAGAACCTCTGTCCCAAGTCAGGCCGGGTGGCAGTACACCCTCCGGGCTGGCCACCGTCCCCTCCGTGTGGCATCTGAGCGCCCGAGAGCTCATCCTGGGTCTCAGGTTGGTGACTGCCACTCCTCTCCCTGGTTCTGAAAGATCCGCTGAGGCCCGCCTGCCACCCCCGTCATTCCCCACCTCTTTGAGAGAATACGCCGCGTTCAGGGGGGCCTTTATCAAAGAGACGAAATCAAGTCCTTTCTTTTTAAAGAAAAGCGGTCACTCCCTCCCTCATGCTTTGGATATTTTGAACTGTTTTCAACTAAGTGAGTTTGTGGATGTGGAAGCGCAAAACCACAGACATTTCGGAGGCGCAGGCCCCGTCATCTGCCCGGGAGCCCGGGTTTCAAGACCGGAGTCGCCAGCGGCATTCATGGCCCCCCGATGGTTCCCCCGCCAGCCCTGGGCGCTTCCAACCCTCCGGGCCACCTGTCCGTCCCGCGTCTGGGAGTTTGGGGGTCCCCCGCCCGTGAGGCACGGGCTAAGCCCACGGGCCCCTGGAAAGACGCCGGTCCAGGGCGTTATTCGCCAGCGTTTTTATAAAAAGCACCTGGCGAGCGCAGACACACCCGCGTGATTGTTCTCCCGGAGAGCTGGCATCCAGGACCACCAGACTGGCACAGGGGCGGCTTCTTGGGCAGTATTCATTTCCATTCACAGCGGAGCCCAGCAGGCTCAGGCTTATCTCCTCGAGGGGCCCGGCCAGGGTGTCCGCCTCACCCAAACGCTCCCCTGTGGGAACGCAGAGGACAATGGCAGGAGGGAAGCGACCTCCGCGGCCAGAAAGCGCCCCACGGGGGCACGGCCCGAGCTCTCGGGAGCCCATCCGGGCCGCCCCTCCTGCCTTCGGCTTAACCGCTGGGGCTACCGTTGCCAAACCCTGACACCTCCAGGTGAGGAGATCCCCCACACTCCCTCCAGCAACCCAACCCAGCGCTTGGCCACACTCCCGGCCAGGAAGTTCACCCTTGTATCTAACCAGCTGCTCTAATTGTACATCGTTTAGTGCCTCTCTTTTTCTGTCCTCAGAGGAGATGGGAAACAGCTGGGCGCCACCCTTCCCATAATAAGCACCTTCTCCAAACTCGAAGATAATCCGGCCCGCTGCTGGGCCTTCTCTTTCTCAGCTTGGATCATCCATCTGGCCCTGTCTCAGCCCTGCCTGTGATCACCTCTGATCTCTGTGTCCAGCCTGCAGCTCCAGGACTTAAAGAGGCACGATGCTTATGGGGAGGTGAGGGGCCCCTAGCCCCCTCCTCGGGGCAGAACGGTCCAGGCCAGGGGCAGGACGGGCAATCCTGGCGGGGACGCTGGGCAGAGAAAGGTGGCAGCGGCAGAGAGAGGACGGTGAGCTGAAAGGTGGCAAGAAAAACAGAACCGTAAGGCCTCCGCGTTCCGTCACGGCGCACTCTTCTAAGACCACGGGAGAAGGCAAGACTGTCTGTAGGCCTGGCCCGAGGGGAAGGTGTGACCAGAGGGACACCGGAGGGTCCACCCACCTCACGGGTCCCCCCGTGAGACCCTATAGTGGGTGCTCTGAAAACACACGCCCAGGGGCGCCTGGGTGGCTCAGTCGGTTAAGCAGCCGACTTCGGCTCAGGTCATGATCTCACAGTCCGTGGGTTCGAGCCCCGCGTTGGGCTCTATGCTGACGGCTCAGAGCCTGGAGCCTGTTTCAGATTCTGTGTCTCCCTCTTTCTCTGACCCTCCCCTGTTCATGCTCTCTCTCTGTCTCAAAAATAAATAAATGTTAAAAAAAATTAAAAAAAAAAAAAAAAAAAACACACGCCCACCCGAACCTCGGAACGGGACCTGATCTGGCACGCGCTTCTCTGCTGATATAATTAAGGGGAGGATCTCGAGATAGGACCACCCTGGGTTAGGCTGGCCCCTAAATCCAATGACAAGTGGCCTCATGAGAGACCAAAAAAGGAGGAGATGCAGAGAAGGCCATGGCAAGTCAGAAGCAGAGCCCGGAGAGATGTGGCCACAAGCCAGGGAACACTTGGGACCCGGGAGGCTAGAAGAGGCAAGGGAGGAGTCTTCCCTCAGAGGGAGCAAGGCTCCGGTGACACCTTGGCTTCCAGCTTCTGGCCTCCAGAACGTTAGAGACAACATTTCTGCCGTGTTAAGCTCCTCGCGTGTGGTCCTTTATAATCGTGGCCCCCAGACACTCTACGGACATTGGCCCCATCGACGCCTCCCCAAAACCTGCTGTAGGTCAGGAACGCTGCCGGGCAGGTGGCAGTCCTCGGGGGACTGGGGGGGCTGGGGACACGTAGGACAGCAAGCAGCAAGTTTTAGTAAGAACACCCGGGGGCCAGGGATGGGCAAGAAAGGTGTGAAACGAAGTCCAGTTCAGGCCTTTCTGGAAATGGGAAGAGAAACCCCACAGGTCAGGCCCCGGTGGGATGAGCCTTGGGAAAAAGAGAGAGGAAATCGATGGGAGGAAACAGCCGTTTGGCTCGAAGTCAGTATCCATGACCCCGGGCTCCGTGTGGGGATTGGGGGGCAGAGGGAGGACAGTGGCTTTGTGCCTGCCCGCCCGCCCTGGGCCTTTGGACAGGACACCCTGTTAAGTGGACCATCTGTTTCCTCATAGACCAGGGCGAAGGCCCACGGTCTCAGCTCTGCCTGGGCCCGGAGCACAGTAGGGCCTCCCCGAGCTCCAGAGCCTTGGACCCATCGGCTGCCGGACCTTCCATGGCTCCCAGGTTCCCTCAGGTCGCCATCTTTGTAAATGGTTCCACCATCCACCTGGCGGCTCAGGCCGAGTGTCCGGGCATCGCCCTCGGGTCCTCTGTTTCCCTCACCCCCGCATCCAGGCCATCAGTGAGTTTCCACCTCCAAGATATCTGCAGGCCAGGCTGCTTCTAACCTCAAGTGCCCCCAACACGGGCGGGCGGAGCAACCCTAATGTTTAACAACCTGCTGGCATTTAACACCGCGTAGCATTTCCTACCTACAGATAAGGCAAGTTGCGGACTTCCGGAACACAGAGGATAGAGTAAAGTGTAATAAAATACTTAGGAAGTGTGGGTGCTATATATGTGTTACCTTTGTCTTTGATGCGATTACTTGTCAGTAATTCCTATTATATAAGTCTAACGGATGATTTCATAATGCAACTTGTTCCTAACGGGGCAACGCATTTTTTTACTGTGCTAAAATACACATAACATAAAATTCATCGTTTTAACCACTTTTTTTTAATGTTTACTTTTGAGAGAGAGAGAGAGAGACAGAGAGATGGGGGGGAGAGGGGGAAGGGGCAGAGAGAGAGGGCTCTGAGCGGGCTCCGAGCTGTCAGCACAGAGCCCGATGCGGGGCTCAAACTCACCAACCGCGAGATCGTGACCTGAGCCAAAATCGGACGCTCAACCGACCGAACCACCCGGGCGTCCCTTAAACCACTTTTAGGAGCACTAAAGCACATCACGCTGTTGTAGACCAATCAATACCAACCACCCCCAGAACTGCTGTCGTCGTCCCAGACCGAAGCTCTTATTTCCATTAAACAATAACCCCCTGTTTTCCCCTCTGTGCCCCCAGCCTATGGCAGTCACCGTCTTGCTCTCTGTCCCCGTGAATGTGGCTACTCTGGGGAAAGTCCTACACGTGAAGCCTTATTGTATTGGTCCTTTTGTGCCTGGCTTATTTCACTGAGCACAATGTCCTCAAGGCCCATCCGTGTTATCGTCTGTCAGGATTTCCTTCCTTTTTAAGGCCAATGTTCCATTGTAGGTACATTCAGACCACACTGTGTTTATCCAGTCATCCATCCGTGGACGTCTGGGCGGCTCCCACCTTTCTGGGCTGCTGTGAATAACGCCGCACGGAACGTGGGTATGCACATATCTCTTTGAGTTCCTCTTTAATGCTTCTGCATATTTACCCCGAAGTGAAATTGCCAGATCATACGGTAATTCCGGGTAATTTAATTTTAAGCAGTCGGTTACATCTAGTTTTTGTTTTGTATCTTCCATAAGATAGTAAGTTCTGTTTTTTATGTGATACATGATTAAGTTTTCCAATAACGGCTGCGTCGAACGACCAGCTCACGAAATAGCTCAGAACGTGAGAATTGGCTGTCCCCCCACTCTCGCTCTCCGCCCTGCATTCCTGTGGAGCCTCCTGACCCACCTGCTGGCTTCCATTCTTGCTTCCCTCCATCCAGATCCCAAGGAGGCTTTCAGATCAGATGACGTCACCTCCCATGGCCTTGTTCACACTTAGAAACAAGTGCAAACTCCTTCCCTGGGTTGCCAAGGTCCCACACGCCCTATCCACCCTGCCTACTCCTTGGCCTCCACACTGCCTTCTGCCCCAGGACATTTGCCTTAGCTGTTCTGCCCGGAGAGCATCCCCTAGGTCTCCCCGCCTAGGTCTCCCCCCACTGCTGGTTCCCTGTCTGTCATTTCTGTCTTAAATATCAGAACCACTATCCCAGGGTCCCCCCAGGAGACCGCTTGACAAAGCTGCTTCCCTGCCTCCAGGCATACTACCGGGGACTCCCCGAGAATGCATCCAATCCCTTTGACATGGCAAAGTTCAGTCTCCTTCGCGGGACGGCAGGGTCGCGGTGACTCCTCACAGGGAGTCAGCCCACAGCGGGGCAGAGGGGACATTCAGAAGTCACTCGGCCACCGTGCAGACCTCCCCAGCTCGGCGGTCGGGATGACAGGCAGGGCGCCGTCTGCACCCGGCCCGAGGCTCTGGGACCCCATCTCCCTTCCCGCCGCCCCGCGACCCCGACGGCGGCCACGCTTAGGGCCGCGGAGTCTCTCAGGCTGCCCGATTTTGAATCTTCCCATGAAGCCTGTCTGTGGGTACAGCTGACATTTAACCAGTGCGTAGGCTACACAACACCCTTACACCATCTGCCCGGCTGCTTAAATGCAACCAGAAGGTTTCACTTCAAAGGGGAATGCCGTTTTCTTAGCACATGATTAATCTGTTCCCCAGACTCCCCAGTTATCGCCCCGGCCTGCTTTGTTCAGAAAATTTACAGCGAACCCTGACCACAGCAGCCTGGGCCTTATCTCTGAGGCAGGGAGCTTTCTAAACAAAGTAGGACCCTTCTAAATTCAGGCTTTCGAGTCACCGGAGGGAGCGGCTGGTCTGCAGGCCCCGGGCAAGCTCTCAGGCCTCCCGCCCCAGCCCCCCAGCCCCGCTGACAGGTGCTCCCGCGTCCAGGGTCTGTCTCGGCCTGCGGCCCCGCCGTTTTCAGTTTCACTTGTAAATTTTACTGCAGTGACATGAAAAACCACCGGGACCACGGGAGCCAAGGAAGGGGCAGCGGCCGCTCGCACGGAGGGACAGGAGACTCGTGGGAAACCGTGACCCTCCAAGGCGACTCCTCGCCGGCCGAACCCTAGCTTGTGGCTCAGGCACATCATTTATTCTGAGGCCCATCCGATGGGCTTGCGGTTGGCAAACCCAGGCGTCCGGGCCCCCACCGTGGGCTTGGTGAGTTAGCACCCAGATAGGAAGCGGGAGGAGGAAGAAGGCGATTGATGTTTTAGTCCTGATTGCTCCCTCTTTATACGGTCCGTTGCTACTCCGGCCCCCCAAACAGGGCTTTGGGACGGACTGAAGTCCCCAACTTGCTAGCAGCCGTCTGAGGTCAGAGGTTCGGAGACAGGCTGGGGCACACGGCATCCCACGCGTCCCGGCTGATGCGGAGGCACCCCCTTGCCCTCCCGGTGGCTCCAGAGTCACACAAGGGGCCTCGAAGGAGTGGCCGGCCTGGTACCAACCCAGCCTCGAAGCAGCAAGCGGCTGTCCACCCGGGGCTGCCAGGACACCTGACTGGGCCACACACCCGGGAGGACAGGCCGTCCCCTCGGTGTCCCGACCTCCTCGCGGCTTTTCTCAAGCAGGCACCCTGCTCTGCGGGCTCAGCGGCCGGAGGCAGTGTGGGGACAAGGGCTGAGTCACCGGCCTGCCCGAGCTCCACGTCAGCAGGAACAACAGAATCTGAGCGGGATCCGAGCTGAGAAGAAAAGGCAACAGGCCCTCTGCGGCCAAACTTATTTTTAAAGTCGCCGCCGTGACCGAGGTGACGTCGTCCCCAGGGAGCCGCCCGTCCGCCTACCGCCATGGACTACGGCCACATGCCCTGACAGTGTCCCCGTCCGCTGCCCAGGAGACGGCCAGCAGGTGGGAGGAAAGCGCGCTGAGGTTCGGAGAGGCGGCCGTCAGCACGGGAAGGGCAGGAAAGGGGGAGCCTTCCTCTCTGCGCCCTCCTTTCTAAGGGTCTCCGGGGCACATGCGGCGTGCACAGCTCTTGCTGGGATCCCCCTTCCGTACCCGCCCCCTCAACGCCCATGCGCCCACCTCCAGTGACGGGCAGCTCAGTGCCTCTCAGCTGCCTCCTCTATCTTCGTCCAGTTGGGGCTGCTTAAAAAAGAGATGGCCGTAGAAATTTCGAGAAAGGGGCTGAGACGCCGGCCCCCCAGGAGGGGGCTCCCAGGGGGACATCAGCTCTCATGCATCCCTGGCAGAGGTAGAAACCTGACTGCAGAAGCTTGCAAGGGAAAGATCAGGGCTTGCTCCGGGACCTGGAAGAGAACTGGCTTTCCATCAAATGGTCACCGTGGGGAAACGTCCCCAGAAGCCAGCCTGTAAGCCCAGGGCTGCAAAGCCGGAGGCGGCACCAGAACTCCCCCCAGGGGGTAAGCCCGGGCCTCCTTGCTTCCACTGAGCATCTCGGACCACGTGTCGCCTTCCCTGCACCTCCACGGAAGGACGGCGAAGAAAAGGAGGAGATAGCCAGCTCACGAAGGAGACGCTCGAGCACGTCTGGCGGACGAAGGGACCGGCGTCAGTAGCCAAAACGTGCACGGGGCTCCCTGTGGGCTGGGTTTTCCACCCTCTCCTGCCCACCACGAACCGAGAGAGGGTTCTGTACCGCCAGCGGCGCCCCTTGCCCGGCGTGACCCCCGAGGGGGGGAGGGTGGCCCCCGTGCCCCAGCGTACCTGAGACGCACCCTCTCGGTCTTGGCTCAGAGCCTTGGGGACAGAAGGCTCCGTGGCGGAGGGAGGCCGGCTGGGCCCCCTCCCGACAATCTGGTATTGCTTTCCTGGATAATGAAGTCTCCCCACCGCCCTTGCTGCTGGGGCCGGCCGGCAGCCACAGCAACCTCAATGAACCATTTGTCCCTCGTGTGAAGTGACCTCAGGGACGGGGACGTAATGGGTTTGCTGTTAACACACCCCGCCTGGTGCTCTCCCCCCGCCCCCAACCCCCAGCGTGAGTCATTTGCCAAGATGACAAGGCTGGGCTGAGGGCCCCGACCAGGGGGATGCCAGCTCTGGCCGGGCTGTGAGCAGACAGACCAGGACAAAGGACAAAGGCTGCCGCCCAGCACAGAGCCCCCCCGCCACGACTGTACATCTGGGGCCCCTGAAGCAAGCGGAAGGCCCCTAGGTGTCTCTGATTCCTTGGGCACCCCGGCAGCTGTGTGGCCCTGCCCGTTTGGGGACAGTCTTCCTGGAGATCCCTGCAAATGGGGAGCTGAAGGGGCGAACCAATGTGGACCTGGCCAGGGAGGACAGGAACAAGATGCTGTCGCCCTGGTGCTCTGGGACGGCACCAATCAGAGGCAGCTTTGGGGCATCACAGTCCCTCATTAACACTGACGCTCAGGCGCTCTCGTGCACTTGGCCGCGGGCTCCAGGGAGGAAGCGTGCAGGCTGCAGGCCGGCCTCCCTGCTCGGGGCACCCGCTACTCCCAGCCTGACTCGAAGCTGCCGGTGGGACACCCCTTCTAGAGTGCGCACGTGACCCGTCACCTGCTGAATACGGCGAGGGGGTCCGCGAGGCTGTCCCTGGCCCTCCGTCTGCACCAGCCGCTCCTGCCTCCTGTCCCCGTGCATCTCCACGTTCTCTGCTCCCGCCCCGCTTTGCCAGGTCCCGGACAAGCCAGTGTCACAGATCTGTGCCTGTTCTCTCCCGTTCCCTCTGCCCAGGAGGCCCTCCCACCCTCCTCGGCCCGGCTCATTCTCGAGCCTTCAGGTACTCAGTTCAGGTGCCGCTTCTGAGCAGCCTCCCTGGAGCCCCTGGGTAGAGGGACTCCTTCCCAGACCCTCCTGTGGGTTTTCCCAGTGACGGGCACCCCGGACGGCTGGAGGAGGAAGCCAGGCGGTGGACATCAGGAGGTGGGGCTCGTGGAAGAATCAGCCTGGGGAAGTGACAGTCCTCTCCTGCCATGGAAAAGGACACAGCCAGAGGAAGAAGGAAGTGATGAGCATCACCGTGTCGGGGGCCCCGCCACCCTGCCGGCCAGATGGGCCACCTCCTCCTAACAGCTGTTCTCCAGCAGAGACAGACGTCTCACCTCGTGGACTGGGTGGGGATGTTCCAGAGGGGGCCACGTCTACACTGGTCCCAGAGACCGTGGAGTCTGGATCTCTGGGGCTTGTTCCAGCCACGCGGCCGCAGACCTGGCCCCGGGCCCACCATCCCTGCCCAGGGGAGCACACATCTGGAGTTGCACAGCCCCAGGGGCAGGGCGGGGCAGGGAATCCGCCCGGCTGGCCAAAGCCACAGCACAAGTGGAGAACAGACGGGCGCGCAGACCCAAGGGGAGCCTTTGGTCCCGCGCGCATCGCTCCCGAGGAGGTAACCGCGGGCATTCCAAGGCCAGCGACTCACCAGATGTCAGCACACGCCCCAGGCCCCTGGCCCACCCCACCGCCGGAGCCTACGGGGCACGTGTGGTCTTCCGGGCCGGCGGCGTGTGCGAGGCCCGGGGTGCAGAGGCTCCCCCTCGGTCACGAATAATCTAGATCGTCGGTCGAGGAATCGTCCAGCGCCGCAGTCCCATCGGGGAACCCACGATCTCAGAACCACACGGCTTCCCTGGCGCCCGTCCCACCCGCACAGCTGCGGTCATCCGGAACACGAGAGCAGCCGGTGCCGATCCAGCAGGGCCCCCGAACCTCCTTCTGAGCAGGAGGAACGGACGTTCGGAACGCTGACCCCGGGATCTCCAAAAGGAAGCGAGCGCTGTGCGATCGGACCCCCTATGACAACAGAGTCCCGTATGCAAACCTTGCAGGAAGACGTTTGTCACCAAAGGATAACAGGCCGGGCTAAAGCAGTGGCCTGCGGCTAAATGTTTAACGACCTGCCCTGGTGGCCGGTGGCTGGGGCGGGGGGGGGGGGAGGGGGGGGGGGCCTGGTTGATAACGTTCGCCCATGGCCGTGATGTAAATGGTCCCCACCAAGGCCGGGTTCGAGCTACCGACATGACGTGACCGAGCACGGGTTTGGCGAGGGTCGCGCGCACCGCTAGCCGTTAACTGTCACGTAACCCCAGGTTCTTCTCCTTCTCTGGGGACAGTGAGGCGCCTACGGTGCCCTTTTGCAGCACAAAACAGCCGCGGCCGGTGGGGTTCACCTGGCAAGCCAACCCGGTCACCGGCCCACCGGGGTGAGGCAGGCAGGTTTGCGAGGCTGCGCGGGGGCTCAGGGAGAGAGACGGCTAGGATGATCGAGCGATGACGTCTGCCCCAGCCTCGGGACAGGAGGCTGGTGGCACCTATGCCCAGCATCGGCCATTCCTGACCTGAAGCCCCTCGCGTCGTGCAGGCTCCGTGCAAACGTCACTTTTCCCCAATCTTGCCTTTCCCCGGAGCGATCCCTGCCACAGGACCGGCCACCGACCCTGTACGTGCAAAGGGGGCTAGTGGTGTGTGTGGCACAGACCCTAGGTTCCCTTCATCACCTCTAATCTCCCTCTCTTCCATAGTGACAAAAGTTTCAGCTGGGCACACGGTTGCCCAACGAAAGAATACGTTTCCCAGTTAGCCTTGCTGCTTGCAGTGGCCCTGTGACTAGGTTCTGGCCCGCAGGAGGGGAGCTGAAGTGTCTAACTTTCAGGACACTCCTGCCCCTTCCCCTCCCGTAGCTGGAGTGCAGATGTGATGGCAGGAGCCGGGGCAACCGCCTTGTTTCGTGAGATGGACGCCGCACGTTGAGGATGGCAGAGCAGCAAAGAAGGGACACACCGTGTCCCCACTGCCCTGGGCCACCGTGATTGCTCACGCTTGGGCTGGGAAGAGGGAGAGAAATGAATTTCTCTCTTGCACAAGCCTTGTTGTTTCAGTCTTTGTTACATAGCCAGACGGCTCCCTGACTGATAGCAGCGTGTACCCGTCCTCCTTCCAGTCTGGGAGCTCCTTGAAGGCAAGGCAGAGGTCTTAGGCTTTATGCCCCAAGCCCCTGGCAGCGTCTGATACGATAAATAGAGTCAGAGCACAATGAACCACCTAGTTCGCCCACGGTTTGTTTTGTTTGCTTGTTTTGGTATCCGGAATGGGAACGTAAAGGTGTGAGCTTAGCAGAGGACAAGCAGCAACATCAGACAGAGGTGACACCGAAAAGTCAGGCCCAGAGTAGCCTGGGGACTGCTCTGCGAAATTCTGTATTGAGATAGATCTTGAGAGGTCACCAACACCAACAGTCAGATGTGTGCCGGACGGAACAGAATCGGCCACTTCAGGGACAGGGCATGCCCTCCGAGCGCGGCCGGGGGCTGAGGCTTCGGCGCTGGGTCACACGGCTGGGTCCAGAGCCGCGTGGCCATTCGCCGGGTAGCAGGACCGCAGGGCAAGTTACTTCACCCCTCTGAGCCCTCACTGACTCCCCTGTATGTTAGGAACAACAATGTCTAGACTGAAGGGATTGGTGACAGTAAGGCTCTGGCATGAAAGAGGAACTTGGTAGGGGCGCCTGGGTGGCTCGGTCAGTTGAGCGTCCGACTGCGGCTCAGGTCACGATCTCACAGTTCGTGGGTTCGAGCCCCGCGTCGAGCTCTGGGCTGACGGCTCGGAGCCTGGAGCTGCTTCGGATTCTACGTCTCCCTCTCTCTCTCTGCCCCTCCCCGGCTCACGCTCTGTCTCTCTTTCCTCTCTCAAAAATAAAGACACGTTAAAAAAGCATTTTTTTAAAAAAAAATGGGAACTTGGTGATCGGTAGCTCTCATTACCTATAACGTCTAGCGGGGCCCCGTCTGTAGCCGGACCCAGAGGAGCAGAATGGTTTGCGGAGTGTCGTGCAGCTGTTAACGACAGAGCCAGGACTGGGGCCTGGGCTCCAGCTCCCCCCGCCGCGCCCCTGCTGCGGAATGGGTGGCCCCGGCCGAGCGTAAGCAGTGGGTAGTCGGTGAGAAATTCTGAGAGTGAGACCAGAATACGTGGGATGATCCTGCGGGCAACTGGGATGATCACGCCTCACTTTGAAACGCAGCAGAGAGAACAATACGGTGAACCTACAGGCGGACGGAAGGATGGACAGACGGACAGAGAGGTGACAGAGCAAGCCTAATTCGGTGTCAGCGGTGGAACCTGAGGGACAGGAGTGTGGGTGGGCACCGTAAACTGCTCCCGGCTCCGCCGCGCGTCTGACAACCCTCACGATCCGCGTCTGGAGGAGGGGGGTACAGGGAGCCACGGCAGCTGTCGGAGCGGGGGCAGACCCGCCGAACAGAGCCCGTGCTAGAACGCAGCCTGCGAGCCTGGATGCCTCTCCTGTCTCCTTCTGAAGATCGAAAGAGGGATGTGTATTGGGCGTGTCCCTCAGAGGTTTAAAGGCTCTTGCTTCTCAGTCCTGACTCTCCTCTCCCCACGTGCACCTGGAAGGTTCTGGGGGTGGGGGGGTGGGGGCCAGCCCAGATGCCGGCTCTCCTTCCGCCCTCCTGGGCTCAGTGCTTGGCACACGACCGATGCCGAGCAAACGTCAGCCTCTGCCCCCATGCCCTCCTTGTCTGCCTGCCCGGAGCATTCCCCCGGCAGCCTGGTCCAGCCACCCAGCGGACACTTCTGGACAGCCGGCCAACAGCTTCTTCAGCTATGCTCCGGTCACCCCGCAAACATCCTAAGTCATAAATAAAGCACTAGTGACCGTCTCACTAGC